>NC_071555.1:900000-1185864 GCF_026979565.1 Vidua chalybeata | reverse complement strand
ACCAGAACCAAACAAACTAGCACAAGCAGTTGTAAAACCAGAATTGAAAGGACTGGGTTTTCCTTTTTTTTCTTTTTTTAAATACTTAAGTTTAAAAAGTGACCTAAAACAAGATTTAAAACTAAAAAAAAAAAACCCAACAAAACAAAGCAAAACAAAAAGAAAAGAAAACAAACAGAAAGAAGAAGTCCCTTTTAAAAACAAATCAAAATATTTGCAGCTTCTTGTTCTGGTAATAAAAAATACTGTCTAGAAACAAAAATTAGCATTTTTAAGGTAATGCTACTTCTCCAAATGTAAACAATATACAAAAATGCTTCTGTTAAACAAAGTGACATACCTGGGTAATACATCATTAGGTGAGAAAATTGCATTTAATCACTTTGAACACAATATGGCAACTGGGCAGAAGGGGCAGAATCTTTGTGGGACCCCCCCAGATCACCTGGAACAGCCAAATTTAATCCCAGCAGGAGTTTGGAGTAAGAAAATATTCCCTGCTCTTCATTTTTGTCAGAACTCTGTGAGGGTTTCTGGTTTTTGACTGGATTCCTTATTCATTATTCTGCAATTCAATAAAGGAGATTTTTTTTTTTTGGCCATTTTCACTCCTTTCTCTGGGTTTGCTCTGTGGTGTTCACCCACCTCCTGCTCTCTTCCTCCCCCTTTTTTTCCTCCTCTTTATTTATTTTTTTTAAATAGATGATTTCAAGATAAAACAAATTCCAAGCTACTTTCCCCAAAAGGAGAAGGGCAAACTTACCAGCTCAAAGTTGCAGATTCAATGCAGATTTTTTTTTTTTTTAACTGTCAGGAATAAAAAGTAATTGGGTGTTTAATTCCTAATTAGCAGTAAACTTAAGTGCTTATTAAGAGAGAAGCAACCAATATAATGCCCACAAAACGAAGCTGATGATGCCCTCTAAGTCCTCCCTCTTTTTTGATTTTTTTAAAGTATTTTTTAGCTGCATTTGGGTCGTGGCTTTTCCAGCTCCACACCTTAAGACCCCTCCACAGCAAAGGAGGAACTGAAATTTGTGCCACGCCAAAGGGAACGACCAAAAACCCTCAAATCCCATCAGGACCCCTAATTTTCAATTTCTCCAAAATTCTATTTACAGTGCACCCTCGGGGGCTCCAATTCCAGCCCCTCCTGAGGTGAGACCTGTGGGGGATTCATGTCACAAAGGGGAAATGGGGAGGGGGTGAAGAGGAAATAAAACCAAAAAAAAAACCCCAAAGCCCCATTCAGAATCCAGCCCAGAGGCAGGGTTAATTTAGGGGAATTACCAGGATGTGATGAGCACCAGTTATGTCTCAAAAAGGACCAAAATTCCACACAGCAAGAACTGTCACAGCACAGGACTGACATTCCCAAGAGCTTATTCCCCAAACAAAGGCATGTGTGAAAAACAGTTCCAAGGCAGATTAAGCAACATGTTTCAACTGCAAAGAGGTTTGTTCAAAACTCTAAATCCTGCTTAAAAAGAGAAAGGAAATGAAAACAAAATTTAAAAAACAAACAAACAACAAATCCCAAAACAAAGAACTGAAAGTTCTCTTGTGCAGCAGAGCTAACAAAACCCACAGCGAGGCTGCCGAGCATGGCTGTGAAAGGGTTAAAGGAGACAAAACAGGACGATTTCAGTCACTCCAATCAGTCCCAAAATCCTTCAGGGGGGGCTGGAAAAGAAATCTGGGCTGAGAGTTCCACCATTTCCACTCCTGGAGGGTCGCCCGGGGGGGTGGAGCAGGATGAGCCCAGCTCCCAGCACTGCCCCTGGCAGCCAGGCCAATTCCTTCTGTGCAAGTCACATTTTTTTTTAAAAATAAAACACAAAAAAACCAACCCAGCAACCTCTGTCAGGACACAGATTCAAGTACCTGTTGCAGGTGGGGTGGGGAAGGAAGACTGAATGATTAATTAGCTAATTAACACTGGCAGGATTGTGATGGTGACCTCAGAGCCACTCCTGGCTGAGGAAGTGGCCCAAAATCTTAGCCTGGATCTACAGGTACAAAAATGCCTTTTTTTAAAATTTTTTTTTCCTTTTCTTTTTAGGAAATCTTCAGAGCTGGCCAACTGAAATCAGCCCAGGTCTGAGCACATAATGAGCTGAGGTTGGTCAATGCCTCTCTCACTTCTCTGCTTGTTTTTAGCTTTTAGGAGTTACACCTTTTTATTTTTTTCAGAGATCATCTTTGGTAGATGTTCATTTCCCTCATCTTTCTTGTAAATCAAGTGCAGTTACAAAAAAGTGGTGGTGTTTTTTTTTTGTTGTTTTTTCCTTTTTTTTTTTCCCATTCCTTAAATTAACCAAAAAAATATAAAGTGTCCCAGTCTGAATTTACCTAAAGTTCAGCAACTCCTCCTTTTTATCAGAGTTCTATTTCCCATCCTTGAAATGGTGAGCTATTTTCCTTCCAATTCCTACCGAGAGGGAAATAAAAGGGGTTTTTGTTGGTTTTTTTTTTTTTTTTTGGTTTTTTTTTTTTTTCTTTCTTTTTTCTGGCAAAGCCAGTCCAATAAAACAACAACAACAACAACACAAAAAACAAGGAGTGGTTGGTGAGTCAGGCACTGCTCCACCGGCCCCTTGGGGACAGTGCCACCCTTGGGGACAGTGCCACCCTTGGGGACAGTGCCACCCATGTCCCAGCCCCTCAGCAAGAGGAGGAAACGTCGCTGGGCACTGCGGGCAGGGCTGGAACAATGCACTTGGCTTGTTTGTTAAAGCCCTCAGAGATGTGAGATCCGGGCACTTGTGCCACAGCAGCGAGGATGAGGATGGGTTTGTCACGCGGTGCCACGCGCGCCCCGCTGCTGCTGCAGCAGTGGCTGTGCTGTCCCGGGCTGCAGGAGCCCCCAGCCCTGCAGCCCTGCAGCCCTGCAGCCCTGCAGCCCTGCAGCACTATGCCAGGATGCTGGAGATGAACTCGTTGAAGCGCTTCGAGTACTGCTCGGGGTTCACCGTGGAGATCTCGGCCCCGGCCTGCGGAGAGACGGCGCAGAGTCAGCGTGGGGGGGCACGGAGGGGTCAGCAGGGCAGGGGCACGGGGGGCAAAGAGGGGGCAGCATGGGCAGGGAGGGGGCAGGGAAGGGCCAGGGTGGGCAAGGAGGGGTCAGGGTGGGCAAGAAGTGGTCAGGGGGGTCAGGGAGGGGTCAGTGTGGGCAAAGAGGAGAGGGCAGGGAGGGGTCAAGGTGGGCAAGGAAGGGGTCAGGGTGGTCAAGGAGGGGTCAGCGTGGCCAGGATGGTCAGGGAGGGCTCAGGGTGGTGTCAGCGTGGGCAAGGAAGGGTCAGGGAGGGCAGGGAGGGGGCAGAGAGGTCAAGGAAGGGGCAGGGAGGGGTCAGTGTGGGCAGGGGGGCCGAGAGGGTGGGGGGGTCAAGGTGGGCAAGGAGAGGTCAAGGAGGGGTCAGAGTGGTCAGGGAGGGGTCAAGGTAGGCAAGGAGAGGGCAGGGAGGGGTCAGCATGGGCAGGGAGGGGTCAGGGAAGGGTCAGTGTGGTCAAGGAGAAGTCAGGGAGGGGGCAGGGGCACAGCCCCTCTGCTGGGGAGGATCCATGGCTAAGGGAAAACCCAGCAGGTGTGGAGAAATGCCCAAGGAAAGTGATTCTAGCTCCAGCTGCACGTGCAGAGTGAGAGCACTGTGAACCTTGGTGGCTCACAGGTTTAGGAGCACAAAGAGCTCCCAGAGCTCACTCAGGGAGGGTGAGGAGGGATTTCAGGAAAAGGTTTTGCACAGAGGGGCTCTGAGCACTGAACAGCTCCCCAGGGAATAGGGAATCCTGCCCTGCCAGGGTGGGATTTGGGGTCTGTGATGGGTCCCCCAAGCCCAGCACATCCCAGGACCCCACACAAACCCCCCAGGGCTGCTGGCTGGGCTGGACTCCACCTTGAAAGGAATTCCAGCATCAGCAATGCCCTGACTGCACGTCCTGCTAGGCTGGGCTTTCCCAAGCCCTGCTGGGAGCCCAGGGGGGCTGCCAGGACACAGAGAGGACCCAGGGGTGTCACCCTGGCTGCCAGGACACAGAGGGGACCCAGGGGTGTCACCCTGGCTGCCAGGACACAGCAGTGACCCAGGGGTGTCACCCTTCATCCAGTCCATCCCTCCAGTACCTCCCAAACTGGGATGGAAATACAAATTATCCCAAGCAAGCAGAGGGAAACCCCAACCCTGAGGAGATGCTGAGGGCAGTGCTGAGCACAGGGGCTGCAGAATCCCCACCCTGGCAGGAAAATCCGTGCTGGGGACACCTCCCAGCCCAGGAGATGCTGCAGAGCAGAAGCCCCAGAGCCCCCAGCCCAGGCAGGCTCACCCCGTGTTTCACTGTCTTGGCAGCGTGTGCAGCTTTCTTCTTGGTGTCGTAGGGCGTGAGGATGTCGATGATGGCCATGAAATAAACCTCCTTCCTGGGGGCACCTGTGGGCACAGCAGGGGCTCAGTGCCCTGGGCACAGCCAGCAGGGCAACAGAGGGGCTCAGTCCCCCTGGGCACCCCCAGCTTCATCCCCCTTCTCCAAAAACATCCTCTGGGCATCCCTGCCTTCCACAGCTCCTCCTCAGCTCCCCTGCCCTCCACAGTTCACTCACATCTTCCCTGCCCTCCAAAGCTCCTCCTTATCTCCCCTGCCCTCCACAGCTCCCCACAAGCTCCCCCCAGACCCTCCCTGCCCTCCATCATTCCTCCACAGCTCCCCACATCCTCCCTGCCCTCCCCAGCTCCCCAAAAGCTCCCTCACACCTTCTCTGCCCTCCAAAACTCCTCCACAGCTCCTCCTCAGCTCCCCTGCCCTCCCCAAAAGCTCCCTCACACCTTCCCTGCCTTCCAAAACTCCTCCACAGCTCCTCCTCAGCTCCCCAAAAGCTCCCTGACACCTTCCCTGCCCTCCAAAACTCCTCCCCAGCCCTTCCCAGCTCCCCCACACCGTCCGTGCCCTCCGCAGCCCCCCACTCACTCTCGTGGCTCTTCATGGCGTACACATCCACGGAGGGGTCGAACTCTCCGGGCCCGAAGAAGCGCGGGTAGTTGAGGAGGTTGCCGGGGCTGTCGGGGGGGGTCCCGTAGGAGGAGATGGGGTTCCCCCCCAGGCCGTCGTTCTCGCACTCCTCGTCCTCCGCCCGCTCCTCCACCTCCATCTCCTCCTGCTCGGCCCGGTCCACGTCGTGGATGCCCACCAGCAGGCTGTAATCCATGATCTTCAGCTGGGCTAAGAACTGCGACAGAGGCAGCACTGAGACCTGGCACTGCACGGGGGGGAAGTGCTGCTGCAGGCCCCCAGCCAGGGCAAATGAGCAGGGGCTCCATGGCCAGAAGGCTGATCAACTGTTTTATTATATTGCCTTATAGTATATTCTACTAGAATTATATTATATATTATATAATAGATACTAGATAATATAATATATATTATATAATATATAATATATAAAATATATTAAATATAATGTATCTAATTATATTACAATATATTATAATCTTATAGTATATTATACTATATTATATAATCTTATAGTATATTCTACATATTACATTATATTACATTACTCTACATTACACTACATTATATTACATTACACTACACTACATTACATTACAGTAGCAAGAGCTCTCACTCATTAGTAACTAGAAAACCTGTGACTCTCTACTGAGAGTCCTGACACAGCTGTGGATCCAACTGATCCATGAATCCAAACACCATCACCAGAATCCAACCCAGCCATCACCTTGGCCAAGCAATCTCCAAACACATTCCACGTGGGCACAACAACGAGCAGAGACAGGAATTGTCCTGGTTCTCTTCTCTGCTTCTCTTCCAGCTTCTCTCAGGAAGAATCCTGATTTAGTCTGTGCCTCCCTGCTGCCACAGGGAAGGCTCAGCCCTTCCTGCAGTGCCTCCCTGCGGGTGCAGTGAGAGCTGAACCCTCCTGAGGCTGCGGAGGGGCTGCACAGCCCCCTGCCCTCAGCAGGACCAGGCTGCTGCAGGAGGAGCCGCTCTGCAGCCCTGCAGCAGCGGTGAGCATCCTTGTGGCAGCAGCTCTCCAGCCACAGAGGGCAACAGACAACTTCCCCAGGCCCTTCTGGGGAAAGGCTGTGAGAAGAGTAGAGAAAAGAATGAGGAATAATTCCTATCTGAACTTGTTACAGCTGTTATTGTGAATGGGTGGCTGGGGATGGGATTGCTGGGGAACGCGTCTGGAGCTTTTTGTTTTCCAGCATCAGCCTCGTTACGTGGTTATGACAATGGGAAGGTGCCAGCAGCTCACACTTTTGGTAGTAGACAAAGAACTTAATGTTACAACTCACTTTAAAAGCTTTTTGACCAATCACACAAAGCAAAAGCATATTGAAGGTAGATTTATCCAACCATTATAGGTACACGTACCTTTGGTTAAAACAATGCTCACACATTTTGAATACAGTACCTGCTTGTGAGCCTTAAAACACAATGCACAGAGCTCCATTATTCACCTTAGAACTTCCTAATATCTCACTTTTCTGTAGCTTAGGGAGTTATTCTATCCAAGTGTTAACACACTGACCATTCTTCTATTTGTCCTTAATTTTCCACTTCTTGTATAATTTTTCTGCTAATAAGTCCTATGGCTACTGCTTAGCTCTACTTGCAGTTCTGCTGTCTCTTTGCAGCTTTCCCAAAACCCTCTGATTTTAAAGATTCCCACAATGGTGAACAAGTGGAATGTGTTATGCAGATTTGTTTACCAAAGAGTGGTTTCTTAATTAGCCAGTGGTGATGGTGTTTGGACTGGAGGACCAAGTAGGTCCACCTGTATTGTAACTGTCTGTAAAAGCAATGGGATAATTATAGTATAAATAGAATAGAATAGAATAGAATAGAATAGAATAGAATAGAATAGAATAG
The DNA here is from genome assembly GCF_026979565.1 of Vidua chalybeata. NCBI lineage: Eukaryota > Metazoa > Chordata > Aves > Passeriformes > Viduidae > Vidua > Vidua chalybeata. The sequence goes on along the minus strand of NC_071555.1, from coordinate 1,178,979 downwards.
AATAGAAATAAGACATTATGTGATATGGTATATTAGGAATATGATATGAATATAATAGAATAGAATATAATGTAAAATATAATATGGTATAATATGAATATAATGTAATTTAATGTTATGTAATATAATGTAAAATATGATATGCTAGATGATATGTTAGATGATATGATTATGATATGATATTATAAGATTATGATATTATAATGAGATGTCTCAGCCTTCTGTGCATCATGGAGTCAGTGCAGGGCCAGAGCAGGGCTGTCCCCCAGGAAATTACCTCCACATCCCGTTTCAGCTTCTCAAGGAAGTTCTTTTTGCTCTCTTCCCCAACGTGCAGCTTCTGCCCCTCATTCAAGAAGTCGTTGTCCTTGAACGTTGGCAGATCCTTGGCCTGCAGCAAAAAGGCTGAGGTGAAATTCCCCAGCCCGCTGCCAGGGCAGGGCTGGCACACGGAGCTGCCAGCAGCAGCAGCCCCTGCTCAGTCTGGGCTTCTGGGGTGCCCAAAATCCACTGAGGATGGAAAGGGCACCAGGCAGAGCACAGGAAGTGCCAGGGAGTCCGTGGGCTCAGGACCTACAGGGAAGCTCGAGGGAGATGTGGAGCAAGTCAGTCTTAAAAACTGCACAGTTGGGCCAAGGATGCTCCAAGCAGCTCCCAGAATTGAAAAAAAAACAATTAAAGAAACTAATTTTCTTGGCTTCTGACTGTGGGGGGAAAGGGGTGAAGGGTTGAAAAAAAAAAAAAAAAAAAAAAAAAAAAAAAAAACCAAACAAACCTTCTCTTCCTAAAGATTTGAGGAAAAAAATCACCCCACTGTTCTTGAGGGATCTGCCTGTGCAGGCCCTGAGGATTCCTGGAGATGTGGGAGAACTCAGGCAGCTCGAGGGAGACATGGAGCAAGTCAGCTTTAAAAACTGCACAGTTAGGCCAGGGATGCTCCAAGCAGCTCCCAGAATTGAAAAAAAATAATAAAAAAAATTCATTTTCTTGGTTTCTGAATTGAAAAAAAATAATAAAAAAATTCATTTTCTTGGTTTCTGACTGTGGGGGGAAAGGCATGAAGGGTTGTGAGAAAAAATAACCCAAACCTTCTCTTCCTAAAGATTTGAGGAAAAAATTCAAGCCATGTTTTTTTGAGGGATCTGCCTGCAGCAGGCCCTGAGGATTTCTGGACATGTGGGAGAACTCGGAGCCCCCTTGTGCCTCAGGGTTTCAATTCCTTAGTGACACTGAGCGTGGGGTGGCTTTGTGAGCTCACATGAACCACCCAGCTGCAGGGGCCAGGGAGTTATCAGGGGATTCAGGGCAAGGAGGAGTTCCCTGGCTGCTGGCTGGGATCTCTTAGGGCAGGCTGGAGCAGACTCCAACCCTGAAAATCATGGACCAGCACGAGGCACTGCTGGGATCTGCACAGGGATTTCAAGGCAGCAGCACAGAAGTCTTGCAGGGGAAGGAGGCACAGCCCTGAATTCCCCCACTGGCAGCAGAAGCCGGGTTCAGGAATATGCCAAGGATCTGGTTTATAAACCTGGTGGAATAAATCCCTGACCTGCCTGGGGCTGGCACTGGGGTGCTGTGAGGAAACCCCTCCTTAGGGGGGGTTTGGTTCTGCTGGTACTGTCCCCAGGGAGTGCCCCACAGCCCTGGCAGTGCCACCACCACACAGCAGGGCAGGCACAGCCAGCTCCTTCCCAGCCTGAAAGGGGGGACAGGGCAAACTCAGGGCCTGTGGAACACCCCCTGCTCAGTACCCCAGGAAAAGGGAAAATTGAAAAGGGAATGGAAAGGAAAAGGAAAAATGGAAAAGGGAACTCAGATCTGTCTGCTTCCAAGCAGCTGGAGGAAGGAAAGGCTGGCCAGGATTGGCTCCATACCTTCTCTTTATCACTTGCTTCCCTGGATACTGTTGAGCCCTGATAAAGAAAACAAATAAAGAAAACATCATTACTACACTTTGGGTCACATTCCCAATGAATCCATTTAATTTCTCCATGCAGGAAAAAACAATGAAAGCAAAACAAATAAAGAAAATATCATTAGTGCCCTATGGGTCACACTCCCCATGAATTAACTGACACCATTTAATTTCTCCATGCAGGAAAGCAGTGGAAGCATTTTTAAAATCAGTGCTCAACCCCTTTTGGTGACCTCCTGGGGCAGGGGAATGGACCAACACTGACCCTGCACGCACAGCCTCCCAAAACCTGATCCCCTGGGCAAACCCCAACGCCCAGGACCCTGCCAAGGGGGGGTTCCAGGCCCAACTTCCAGAGTTCTGATGCCTCAGGTTTGAGCTTTTCTGTTTTTCACATTCTGTGCTGCTCTAGTGTGTGGGTCTGGGTTTCCTATTATGGGATGGTGAGCTCTCTTCACAGAGTAGGGAGATAAAATTCCTTCTCTAGCTGGGGACCAAGGAGAAATGATCCAAATCTCAGGCCCAAGAGCACAAACAACATGGAATGAAGAGAGAAAAACAAGGATGGGACTTCATGGGCTAAAGCTGGAATTAGACAATTAACTCCAATGTGCAAATGGAGCAGAACTGATCAAAGTGACAGACCTTGTGAGCATTCGTGCATTTTATGACCATTTTGGTTCATTTTGGGTTCATTTTGTGACCATTTTGTGACCCTGGATGGGCTCTTGTGCTGCCCAAGGTGGATCCATTGAGGAGATCCTTTTAGTGAATCCCTGCTTTGTTCTGTAATTCTGCCTAGCCAATCTCTCCATGGAGGAGATCTTTTTAATAAATTGATTCTCTAACTCTGCCTGGCCAATCTCTCCATGGAGGAGATCTTTTTAATAAATTGATTCTCTAACTCTGCCAGGCCAATCTCTCCATGGAGGAGATCTTTTTAATAAATTGATTCTCTAACTCTGCCTGGCCAATCTCTCCATGGAGGAGATCCTTTTAATAAATTGATTCTCTAACTCTGCCAGGCCTCTGCTCCAGGTCAGCCTTGACAAGGCCTCACCCCAGCCCCCCAGCCCCTCACCTTCAGGTCGTACTTCCTGTGCACAGTCAGCCTGTGGCTGAAGACGTTCCTGGTGACCACCATGTAGGTCTCCACGCCGTCCACGGTGAGCCGGTACATGCCCAGGAACTGGGGCAGCAGCGTGTTCCCGTGGCACTCCACGATGAACTGTGGCACAGCAGGGAGGGGACAGAGCTGTGTCACACAAAGCCCAGCTCTGATGGACACAAACTCCGGGAGGTGCTGCAGCCAAGGCACCCGTGGGAAGGGAAAGGAGCACTGGAACAGCTCCTGGGGTCTCCAGGAAAGGAGTGAGGATCTGAGAATCCCATTCCCTCAGCAAGCTGGCCCAGGGAGTGCCACCCTGCCCATGGCAGAGGGTGGAGCTGGGACATCTCCAAGGTTCCTCCCAGTCCTGGATTCTGTGACCCTGTGTGTGTGGAGCTGGGAGATCTCCAGGGTTCCTCCAGCACAATCCTGGATTCTGTGACCCTGTGTGTGTGGAGCTGGGAGATCTCCAGGGTTCCTCCAGCACAATCCTGGATTTTGTGACCCTGTGTGTGTGTGGAGCTGGGAGATCTCCAGGGTTCCTCCAGCCCTATTCTGGGACCCTGTGTGTGTGGAGCTGGGAGATTGCCAAGGTTTCTCCCAATCCTGGGATTCTGTGTGTGAAACTGGGAGATCTCCAGGGTTCCTCCCTATTGTAAAAAAGGATGTAAATACCACACCTCCCAATCCTGGGATCCTGTGACCCTGTGTGTGTCCAGGCACTGCCCAGCTTCACTTCTCATGGTTACCTTGCCTGGCACTCAGGGCATGTTCAACACCCCCTGCTCAGAACCCTGCAGAGCAGATGGGCTGGAACCAGCACGTGGGCCAGGACATTTCCAGCTGTCCCACTGTGACCCCACTTCCCAGCTCCCCTCCAGCCCCTCTGGAAGGTCTGAGGCAACGAATGAGGAGCCTGTTTGCAGCTCTGACCTACCAGGGATCCATAATTTACTGGTACAAGGGCCAGGATGAGCTGGGAAGGGGCTCAGCACCACAAACAGCTGCTGGGTTGTCCCTCAGATTTTTGCCCCTCAGATTTTCATCCCTCAAGATTTCTGTCCCTCAAGATTTTCATCCTTCAAGCTTTTTGTCCCTCAAGATTTCTGTCCCTCAGATTTTCATCCCTCAAGATTTTTGTCCCTCAGATTTTCATCCTTCAAGATTTTTGCCCCTCAGATTTTCATCCTTCAAGATTTTTGCCCCTCAGATGTTCTTCCCTCAAGATTTTTCCCCTCAAGACTTTCATCCCTCAGACCCCAAGGACCATTTTTTTCCCCACAAAACCTCCGTGCAAGCTCTGCCAGCTGCGAATCCAAGCTCCAGACCCCCAGCAGATGCCCAGGTGTGCACGGGGGGGGGCTCCAGACTCACCATACCTGGTGGTACTTCTTGAGGATGTTGTGCATCTCTGCCACGTCCTCGCTGGACACGGCCTTGATGACGAACCTCCGGTCGTAGGTGGTGAGGAAGCGCGCGCCGCAGCGGCCCTGGCTGTCGCTGTTCACCGGGGCGCTGCGTGTCACCGAGTTCTGGGGGACACACACGGCGTGGGGACGGTGCCAGGAGTGTCACCTCCCTCAGCAGTAGGGCCAGCCCCATAGGAACCCGCTGGGAAGCAGGGAAAGCCCCACAGGAACCCCTTGGGAAGCAGGGAAAGCCCCACAGGAACCTCCTGGGAAGCAGGGAAAGCCCCACAGGAACCTCCTGGGAAGCACGGAAAGCCCCACAGGAACCCCTTGGGAAGCAGGGAAAGCCCCATAGGAACCCCTTGGGAAGCAGGGAAAGCCCCACAGGAACCCCCTGGGAAACAGGGAAAGCCCCACAGGAACCCCTTGGGAAGCAGGGCCAGCCCCACAGGAACCCCTGAGCAGCTCTGGGAAGCAGGGGCATCCCCACAGGACCAAGCTCAGGGATCCCACTCTGGCTGTGAACTCCAAGTTTAGTGCTGCTGAGGGTAAAACCCAATTGTTTAAAAGTCTGGATATGTTTTTAGGGCTTCCAGCTGGGCCCGTGATTTGCTGGCAGGTTTTACTCCAATGCCTGTGGGGTGTTTTTGGAAGGTGTTTTTTACTAAAGGGTTTTTAGGGTGTAGGATACACAGGCCAAGAGCTCTCAGCGTTTCCTCTCAGGGATTTAAGAATAGTCAGGATATTCCTAAGCCTTAAGAAAAACCAGACCAAAACAAATGAAATGGCCTGTTGGCTTTTCCATCAAAAAAGCAGCTTAGTCTGGCTAAAATCTCAGTGTTTGGGGATTCTTCACAGGTCATCCTGTACCAAAAGCCACCCTCAGGCTCTGCTATTCTTACTCCTGGACGTACAGGATGAGTATAAATAGCTTGGTTGTTCTTCTGACAACCAGCAGCATCTGCCTTTAGATCCCTGTCTCCACCCTTAGCAACCAGACAGTGCAGCAGGGCTGGAAAATCCCAGGAAAACTGCAGAGCAGGGATCAATTCCCTGAGCCACAAGACCAGCTCTTTGTTCTGCTGCCTCTCCACAGGCAGCAGGGCCTGCTGTGAGCTCCTCCCGCAGCCCCAGCCACTGCTGCTCACACCTCAAGCTGTCACCTGTCCTCTGGCTGTCCCCTCCACCTGCCCACAAGTCATTTTCTCAACCAACAACCTCTCACCAGCATTTCCTTATCACAGATGGGGAGGGCTCTGAAACACAGCAGCACCAACAGCGATCCTTAAGTTTTCCAGCATTTCTGGGCTGGAGATTGCATTTCAGGCTGGATTATTTGGGGTTTTTTTAGGTGGCAGTGGCACTGCTGTGTCCCCCTCGCTCAGCTCTGACAGCAGAGCCTGCTCTGAGAGAGAGATTTACCACGTCATGCTGCAAGTGAGCCCAGAGGTTTCCTTTCAGAATGAAGCATTTAAAGCTTTTAAAACTTTAATGAAGCAGGGGGAAAACTCTGCTGCTGCCAACAGCTTTAGAGAGCGTCAGGAAAATAAAGGCAAACAGAAAAATCCCCTTTGCTGCTCGCTGACATTTGCAAAGGGGTCTGTGCCAGGCAGTTTAATCAGCCCTCACCTCAAAACCACAGAGCTTTTCTTCTGGAGCTGGGAAGCAGAAATCGTGACCACACAGAGCAGTACCAAACTCACAGCCCTCAGCTCCCTTCCTGTCACTCCCACCTCTGCCACAGTTGGGCTGTTAAATTCAGCCTCCTGGCTCCCTTCCCACTCGAGCCACCACAGTTTACGCACCTGAATTTAGCTCAATTAACGTTTTCTGTTCCAGCTGGGCACTTTTGAAAAAGCCAAAAGCAGCCTGAAGATGGGGGAAGCAATCCCTCAGAGCAACAGGGGGAGTGTAAATGACGAACTACAGAGAGTGTAGGTCACACCTGGGGAGGGTGTCATCACAAAGGGCTGTGACACAGGCACAGGGGGAGGCAGACTGGGACCAGCCCTGCTCCAGCTGCTCTCCCCACCAGGCAGGGAGCACGTGGAGGGAGCAGGGAAGCTGCAGCACTCCCCCACGTGCCTCTGCAGTCAGAGTGTTCCAGGGGATGCCCCTGGCACCATGCCCACTCTGTCACTGCGTGCTGGGGACACTCCAGCTCTCTGACACCCGGCCTGCCCGGAGCCACGTGGCCACCAGGCCTCCCTGGCCCTGCTCTGTGTGATCTCCCAGCCCTGAGCTGCCTCTGCTCAGCTCCTCGTGCTCAGGGCTGGCCTCGCTGGCCCTGCTCTGTGTGATCTCCCAGCCCTGAGCTGCCCCTGCTCAGCTCCTCGTGCTCAGGGCTGGCCTCCCTGGCCCTGCTCTGTGTGATCTCCCAGCCCTGAGCTGCCTCTGCTCAGCTCCTCGTGCCCAGGGCTCAGAGCTGGCTGAGGAAGGGTGGCCCTGCTGCAGCAGCCAGAGCTGTGACATCTCCCTGTCCCCAGAGCTGAGCAGTGTTAACAGCAGATTCCTCTCCAAGAAAATCTGCCCCTCTGGCATTAGGGGATGGATCCAAAAGCAGGAGCCACCTTGATACACCCAATTCAACAACACACACTTGGCTGAAAGCAGCAGATTCACCTGAATCTGGACAAACACCAGAGACTCGTTTTCCTTGCAGATATTCCATGCTGAATCCTTGTTATCCTCCAGCTCCTGCCTGCCCACAGCCACCTGTGCCCCTGTTTCATGCCTTGGGAGCAGGGATCACCTTCTCCTCCTATTGTCCTGTGCTTGGCACAGCAAGATCCACTGCACTGCTGTGGTTAAGGTGGAAGCACTCAAATCCCAGTTTATAAACCCAGAAAAGCTGCTGGCAGCAGTGTTTGCAGCATGGTTTCTCTGCCAGGGTGGCTGCTCTGTCCCAGAAGAGAAGAGAGGGTACCTGGTAGTCCTGGTCATCGATCCCAAATCTCTCCCGGAGGTTCCGGAACACCAGGGGACAATACTCCTTGAATTTGAAGCGGCTGGGCAGGTTCTCCCTAGGGCAGGGCAGAGACGTCAGCAGTGCCACCCAATGCCACGCTGGCTCCCCCTCCCTGCCAGCCCCCCAGGACATCCCAGCCCTGCTGTCCCCTGGGCAGGGCAGCTCCTTCCTTTGGATGCCCACAAACCCCATCTCTCCCAGGGAACTCCATTAGCAGGATCCTGGCTAACGGGGATGGGGTGGGAGCGTGGAGCTCGTGTGGCTGCCAGGGCAACCCTGCCACAGGCCCACTCTGAGGGAGCCACCCTGCCTGTGCCCTCCTCGGTGGCTTTGTCACACTGGCACACGGCTGTCACTGCCATGCTGTCACCACTGTCCCTGCACACAGCTGTCCCTGTATACACTGTCCCTGCACACACTGTCACACAGCTGTCCCTGTATACACTGCCCCTGCACACAGCTGTCCCTGCACACAGCTGTCACACAGCTGTCCCTGCACACACTGTCACACAGCTGTCCCTGCACAGTCCCTGCACACAGCTGTCCCTGCACAGTCCCTGCACACAGCTGTCCCTGCACACACTGTCACACAGCTGTCCCTGCACACACTGTCACTGCACACAGCTGTCCCTGCACACACTGTCACTGCACACAGCTGTCCCTGCACACAGCTGTCCCTGCACACACTGTCACACAGCTGTCCCTGCACACAGCTGTCCCTGCACACAGCTGTCCCTGCACACACTGTCACACAGCTGTCCCTGCACACAGCTGTCCCTGCACAGTCACTGCACACAGCTGTCACACAGCTGTCCCTGCACACAGCTGTCACACGGCTGTCCCCACACACGCTGTCCCTGCTGTCCCTGCACACCAGGAAGAGCTGCAGGAGCTCTGGGTTCAGATCCCATCACAGTACGAGAAGGGTCAAGGCCCCACAGACCAGCTCAGCCACAGCACCCAAGAAAGGGGCACTGGCTCCAGCCTGGCTGCCCCCAGGCACAGGACAGGGGACAGTGACAGCATTCCCTGCCACTGAGGGAGCTGCACCTGCTCCTCCCACAGCCCTCATCCTGCCCAGGGAGAGAAGCAGAGTTTGGTCCTGCTTGGACACAGTGGGAGAATCTGGCAGCTCCTTCTCAATGAGAAAGCCTTGCAGTGACACATGGGGAGCTCAGATCTTCTCTGGAGGAGAAGGGGGAGAGCAGATCCCACACGTTGGACATGCCAGGAGAGACAAACTTCCCAATCACCTCCCACTCTGCAAAGCTGATCCCTGTGACACTTGGGGAAAACAAAGGATTAATCAGGGAGCACTGCAGCCCTGCAGAGCCAGGGTGGAGAACGCAGCTCTGAGCACCAGCCACAACCATGACTTCAAAACAGCTTCCAAAAATGGATTTTTTGGGAAAAGGAGACAGGGGTAACTCCAGAGAGACTCCATGAGCACAGCACAGCTGCAGAGCTGCCTCCTGTGAACAGTTTAATCCCCCAAAGGATGCAAACCAACCACCACAGAGTATTTCAGTGACAGAATGACCACAGCAGGCTCTGGGCAGGGCACGGGGCATGGATCCTCCTGGCAGTACAGCTAGGAACAACCCAGAAGGCCTCCCCCAGGCCAGTCTGCCTCACAGCACAGAGCTCTGACCACAGAGAGGTTGGGAAGCTCCTACTTACTTGTTGAATAGATGATTGTCCACCTTAATCTTACTGTAGGCTTTAAAGTCATCGGGCATTAACATGACGGGGACGGGAACATTGCTGAGCTCATTGATCTGCAAGAGAGAGGAAAGGGAGACTCAAACCCCAAGTCCCACTGTCCTGGGGACGTGCAGGGATGCCCAACACCCCAGGGGATGGTTTGGGGCACCGTGACCCATCAGACAGAAGCAGCTGGGAAACACTGTGGTGCCAGGCCACAGCAGCACCTCATTCCATGATGTGGTGAATCCTCCTGAGACAACCTTTCCCCTTCCACCGACCATCCAAGACAAACCCACAGGCCAAGAACCAGCAGATTTTGTGTTTTAACTTAACCACCTTGCTGAGAAAATGTCCCAATGTTAATCATTCCTGCTACAAACCAGGATGACCAAAGCCTTTGCTGCAGCCCAGCACAGCTCCCCGTGGATGCTGTTTCCATCCTGGCTGTCTCCTGTTGCTCCCATCCCACCTTCTCTGGAGGGATGAGTCACTCACTAGATTGTTTTTGCTCCTTAGTCATGTGTGGCAGCCACGGGAACACGGGGAAGCAAAAGAATGAATGTTCAGCTACTATTGTACAGCACCCAGCAGTGCCAGCATTAATAATAATAAATAATAATAATAATAATAATAAAGATCCATCTCTGGACTGTGTCTGGCTGCCCTGCTCCAGTCACTGCAGTCACTGACAAGGCTGTGCCAGAATCAAGAGGTTTCTGAGCTGCCTTTTCTGAGCACAGCCCCGGTGCCATCCCCTCCCAGGGACTCCCCACAGCCCCATCTCACTGAACTGCTGTTAACAGCCAGGATTTAGGAAGCAATTCCATTCCAGCTCTGTCCCCATGACTGCTGTGCCAAGCAGGTAGCACAGGAGAGGGAGGCAGACAACGCTGGCACCAGCAGGGTTTGGCTCCGAGTCAGCTCTGGGGGCTGTTCCCAGCACCAAAACCTCTGGCAGGTCAAGTGACTCCCTGCACACTGGGAAAGCTGCTGGAAAACTTCCCTGCTGGCTGGGAGCAGGGGCCAGGCTCAGGAAAGGGATCCAGCTCTGGGATTCCCCGTTCCCTGTGTGCAGCAGGACACACAGCACTGCCCAAAGTGCTGCCCCATCCCTGCTGGGCTCTGTAGGGTTCAGCCCCGGGGACAGGACGTGCCGTGAGCCAATTCCGTGCAGCCCGTGTTTATCCCACCCTTTCTCCATCGTTACCAGGAAAATCCAGACCAGATTTAACACACGTCAGACTGGGAAGAAAGACACATCCCAGTGCCAGGAGGGAAGGTGGCTATTTTCAGAGCCAGCCATCCCACACAACAGACAGAAGCAGGAAGTGAAGCGACCGTGGCTCCTGAGCAGAGCTGGAGCTCTGCAAAGCCCTGCCCTGCAGCACCCAGCCGATGCCTTACGTTTTAGCTCTTCTATTTTCCACATCCTGTACTGGATTAGGGTACAGCTCTGAACTCCACAGAGAGTGTTTGTAAGCTGTCATCACAGTTTGGTCAGACAGAACAATCCTTCCAGGCCTGAGAACCAAAGTCACCATCACAGCCTCAGGCCCAAAAAGTATAAACAAAAATTAATGGGAGAGGGGGAGAGCAAACTGGGGGACTGTGACTTCGTTACCTGAAGCTGTAATTGGACAATTAACCCCTGAGATCCTGAAAAACTCGTGACTGTCATCCATCTCAGGAGTAGCCTCTGCACTGCCCAAGGTGTATCTGTTAAAGCCTTTAATAAATACCTTTATAATACTTTATTCTCCAACTCTGTCTAGCTTCTGTTCTAGGCATCCAGCCCAAGGCATCACAGCACCGCCACAAACGCTGTGGGATGTATGGAAAACACTGCACAGATGAATGACTAAATAAATAAATAACAGCACACATCCCCCACGGGCAGCAGCCCCAATCAGATTAATGAATAAATAAATAAATAACAGCACACATCCCCCACCAGCAGCAGCCCCGAGCAGGGAGAGGCCGATGCCCCCCCGGGTTCAGCTCAGTCCTGCACCGAGCCAACCCCTGAGCCAGAGGGGAGGGAAAAGGGAACAGACTCCAGGTGAGGAAGGGATCTCCCAGCTCGCAGCCACTGCAGGGAGCTGCATCAGAGTCCCACGCGGAGATTTCCCCTCGGGGCGAGGAGAAAACAACTCACTCTGCACAGAGACAGAGGCGCTGCCTCCAGCCACTAATTATTGCTGTCTACCAGGAGGGGAAGCCTGACAGCTCCTGCCACACGCCTGCTCCCATCCCAGCCTGCTCCCAGCCCTCTTCCCGGCGTGGGGAAGGCACAAACAAGCCATTATCAGCTCCTTGCCGAGCGGAGGAAGGGTGCTGACGGCTGAGAGGGAACAGCGATTCCGAGGCTGCCTCCTCGCTGGCAGCAATTCAGACACAAATGTTCTGAGGCCTCGCTGGGTGCCCTCGTTTCTCGTCTCTGCCACGGCACAAACCTCAAAGCGAGTGTGGGACCTGTTGCGAGGCGCCTGAGTGGCAGAAATGGTGCACCAGGAGAGCTCTGGATCGTTTCAGAGGTGCCACCGCTCCTCACAAAATAAAACAGCCCAAAAAAATCCTCCCTGTGGAAGCTTTTCCCCCCTTCCAGCAGAGCTGGCTGGATGCTTTGGGATCCAGCTTTGGAGGAGACATAGAGAAGAGAGGCGGTTGTGCTGGGCACCAAGATGTGGATGAAGGGCTGGATTTGGGATTCTAGCTCTGGAGAAGGAATGGGGTTGTGCTGGGCACCAGGATGTGGATGAAGGGCTGGATTTGGGATTCTAGCTCTGGAGAAGGAATGGGGTTGTGCTGGGCACCAGGATGTGGATGAAGGGCTGGATTTGGGATTCTAGCTCTGGAGAAGGAATGGGGTTGTGCTGGGCACCAGGATGTGGATGAAGGGCTGGATTTGGGATTCTAGCTCTGGAGAAGGAATGGGGTTGTGCTGGGCACCAGGATGTGGATGAAGGGCTGGATTTGGGATTCTAGCTCTGGAGAAGGAATGGGGTTGTGCTGGGCACCAGGATGTGGATGAAGGGCTGGATTTGGGATTCTAGCTCTGGAGAAGGAATGGGGTTGTGCTGGGCACCAGGATGTGGATGAAGGGCTGGATTTGGGATTCTAGCTCTGGAGAAGGAATGGGGTTGTGCTGGGCACCAGGATGTGGATGAAGGGCTGGATTTGGGATTCTGGCTCTGAAGGAGGCACAGAGAAGGAAGAGGGACACCAAGATGAGGATGAAGGGCTGGACTGGTCATTTCTAGACCCAGCACTGTCCACCTGCCCACCCCCAAGGCAGCTCTAGGCCAGTGGTCACTGGGCCTCTGGTCCTGGCACCAGTCTGGAAAAAAAAAACTGATTTATTTAGTTTAGTTTTGTTGCTATGTTGGGTTTTTTAACATTTTTTGCTGTTTAAGCACCATGTGCTCCCACAGCAACACCCATGCCTGACACTTTCCCAAGGGAGAGGAACAAAAAGCCCCCACACATCTTGGGAAAGGGATATCCCAGCCCCACCCTTCTCACAGCACAGCCCTCAGCATCCATCCCCCTTCCCAAGGATTATCCAGCCAAATCCTGAAGCACCAGGAGTCCTTCCCAAAGGAAAGCCTGGCCAGCAGCACCTATCACCTCTCCAGAGGGATCCTCTCCTCAGGCTCATCCCGAGGGAATCTGAGCAGCCTCCTGGAGGGAGCAACGTGACAAACGCCTGGCACATGTTTGCTCTCTCGCCTGCTCCCCGGGGAGAGGCGTGGAGCAGCAAATTAAATATAGCAGAGTGTGAGAGTGTGTGTGAGTGTGTGTGTCCCGGGGTATTTGTGCTCCAGGAGGCAAGGTCACAGCAAGGTGCATGCCAGGGAGGTGCTCAGCTCCCAGGGAGCACATTCCCAGGGATCTGTGCCCAAAAAGAAGGGCAAAACCCCAAAATTCTGCCTGGACCAGGATCTCTGGGGATGTGGGTACCAGGGAGATGCTGGGTGTGGTTCTGGAGGAGGCAGGGACAGAGGGCAGAGGTGCAGCAGCACCACAAACACACACCTGGGCCCTGATGTGCTTTTGGCATCACAGCCACTGCAAGGCACAGGAGCAGCAGGCTGTGCCACACCTCTGCCACATCAGAGGTCCCCAAAGTGGGGACAGAACGCTCAGGGATTTGCAGCCACACCCAGAACGATGCTGGGTTCCCTTCAGCCTTCCAGCTTTTTAGCCCCAATCTGCTCTTAAACCCACTTCTCTTTTTAGCCCTGATCTGCTCTTAAACCCACTTCACTTTTTAGCCCTGATCTGCTCTTAAACCCACTTCACTTTTTAGCCCTGATCTGCTCTTAAACCCACTTCATTTTTAGCCCTGATCTGCCCTCAAATCCACTTCACTTTGTGGCCCTGATCTGCCCTCAAATCCACTTCACTTTGTGGCCCTGATCTGCCCTCAAACCCACTTCACTTTGTGGCCCAGATCTGCCCTTGAATCCCCTGGAAAATCAGCCCGGTTTTGCCCACTCCTCTCCTGCCCAGAGTTCTCCATTTCCCTGGCACAGACCCCCGAGAGGGACGAGCCCAGGCCGAGGGCACCACCAAAAAGTGCTTTTTGTCTGTGCCAGCTGCAGTTTGGCAGAGATAAGGCTGGGCTGCTGCCCCTCCGGGGTGGGGGTGGCACGGCCCGAGCCCCACGAAAGGCTCGGACACGCCCCGGGGGCTCTCAGCATTTCACACCGAGGCACAATCCAGACAAACCCGCTGGGACACAGACCCTGCCCGTTTTTCCCTGGTTTTGCCACGTCCTGAGAACAAAGGAGCCATTCCCGATGTCCAGAGCCACCCCGCAAGGACAGAGGGATCAAAGCTGCCCAATCCCACAGGAGCAGAGGGAAAAGCAGCTGGATGCCAACAAGAATCAGGGATCCAAAGCAGGAGGTGAGGGAGGGAAAACCTCTTCCACTGCCCAGACCCTTCATCCTCAGCACAATCCAGCTTTGCAGGGCTGCAAAAACACCTCCTCCCTCTCTCTCTGCCAAACTTTTACTTCCTGGTCACTGGAATTCTCCAGCAGCAGCACTCAGGACTCTGGGCTGATGATTTCTCTTCACCACCAAAGCCGGTTCCTTTCCCAATAAAAGCCACATCAATATTCTGTGTCATTCAGGGACAGCTGTTGGGATGAACGGGCCAGGCACAATTTTGTTTCAAAACCTGACTGTAGCCTCAAAGTGGCAATTAGCATTAGTAAATTGATGGGAAAATGCCATTTGTTTACTAACAAGATGCAGCTGATGGAGTGTGTGAGCCCACTCTCAGGGATTCTTTGCCACAGGAATTTGCTCAGGAAAATAAAGATACTTTGTTCCCCTCCAAGCTTTCCAATCAGGCATCTCGGTGAGTATTAGTTAAACTTCATTATGCTCTGGGGAAGGAGGTAAAAGACACATGGGAAAATCACTTTAGCATGGAGACAAACCCACAGCTGTGGCAAAGCTTCGCTGCTGCTTAGCACAGAGCAGCAACTGGGTGATGGTTTGAGGGAAAAACCCTGTTTTCCATGAATTAGAGCATGATTAATCAGTATCCACGCTAACAACCCCCCGTGCAAGGCGAGGGAAGAGCGAATCTTGCAGTCAGTAATTCCTCTGGGGACACCAGGATGCTTTAAGATGGGAAAAAAAAACCATCCCCTGGTGAAAGCAGACCCATCTATTCCTGAAAAATGTACTTGGAAAGCTGCTGGAAAGGATTCCTGGCTGCATGATGGGGATAAGGCAGTGCCACCCTCCTGTCCCCAGTCCTGTCAGCCCCAGGGTCACTGGGAAGCATCCATGCTCCCAGTTCTCCCAGTCCTCTCACAGGTGGGCAAGGCTGATGCTTCAAAAAAAGCTGAGGAACAGAAAAAGGCTCCTGGAATGGGGATTTGAGCATGGAAAGGGCTCCTGGAATGAGGATTTGAACACGAAAAGGGCTCCTGGAATGAGGATTTGAACAGGAAAAGGGCTCCTGGAATGGGGATTTGAATGGGAAAAAGCTCCTGGAATGGGGATTTGAACAGGAAAAGGCTCCTGGAATGGGGATTTGAACGGGAAAAGGGCTCCTGGAATGGGGATTTGAACGGGAAAAGGCTCCTGGAACTGGGATGTGAACGGGAAAAGGCTCCTGGAATGGGGATTTGAATAGGAGAGGGCTCCTGGAATTGGGATTTGAATGGGAAAAAGCTCCTGGAATGGGGATTTGAACAGGAGCTCCTGGGTGAGCAGTTGGCAGCCAGGCCCTCGACCCTTCCAGGGGCTGGCACGGCCCTGGCCATATGCTGCTCTCTCCAGAGGTCAATTAGAGCCGGGCTGGGAAGGGACAGATCCAGGCTGTTCCCACCGTGCCAGGAGCAATTTCTGGGATCTGAGTGTTTGATATGTGGCAGATGCTGCTCTGGCAGCACGGGAGGCAAGGCTGCAGAGCAGGGAGCGCCGTGCTCCACTCCCAGCACTTCTGTTTCCCTGGAATACTAACGAGCTCTGCTCCTGCTGGCACTGCTCCTGAGGGCCTGGGAGATGGCTGCTGCTCCAGCCAGGAACTGGAGCCTCTGGAGCTGCCTCGGGCAAGATCCGTGGATCTCCCCATTCCCACAAGAACGGGATGTTTGTGCCTTTCCCCTGCCAGCAGCCAGAGCCACTGCAATCTTTTCCAGCTGAGGAGCTGGCAGCAGCATCACAGCCCTACAGACACAGATCCCCAGTCCCCTCCCTGGGATCCCAGATGGGATCCTAGAGCCTTCCCTCCCTACAGACACAGATCCACAATCTCCTTCCCTCCCTACAGACTCAGATCCACAATCTCCTTCCCTCCCTACACACACAGATCCACAATCTCCTTCCCTCCCTACAGACACAGATCCACAATCTCCTTCCCTCCCTACAGACTCAGATCCACAATCTCCTTCCCTCCCTACAGACACAGATCCACAATCTCCTTCCCTCCCTACACACACAGATCCACAATCTCCTTCCCTCCCTACACACACAGATCCACAATCTCCTTCCATCCCTACAGACACAGATCCACAATCTCCTTCCCTCCCTACAGACACAGATCCACAATCTCCTTCCCTCCCTACAGACTCAGATCCACAATCTCCTTCCCTCCCTACAGACACAGATCCACAATCTCCTTCCCTCCCTACAGACACAGATCCACAATCCCTCCCGGGGATCCCAGAGCCTTCCATCAGCAGCACCTTACAACCATGGTTTCCATGGTTCCCAGAGCATCACACAACACTCTGTTCATCTCTCTGGCTGGGAGGTGGCTGCTCCCTTCCAGAACCGACCCAACTTTCCCATCCCGTGCACGTGGACCCATCCAGGGCATGGAAAACACACCTGGAGCACCAGCCCTGGAGCACCACACACAGACCCAACCACCAGGAGCTGCAGCTCCTCTCCCAGTGCCATGACAACAGCAGGAGAAGCTTCCCCAGGAACCTTTCCCACGTCTGCTGGATTCAGGGTCTGACAGAAAACTCAGAAATCGAGCCTGAGCCACGGTGGCTCCACTTCCACACAAGTTTTCCCCTCCCCTCCGTGCTTTTCTGGTCCAAAATTCAAATTGTTTGAGTCATACCACCCCCGTTTGGCCCTGCTCACACCAGCCCCACCCCAATCCCCACCCCAACCCTTGCTGGGACCACCAGGACCCGTTACTGAAACACTCCAAACTGCTGATCCACAAGGCAGCTCCTGCTCTTGGGGTGCTCCTGATGCTCTCCAGAGCCAGCCCTGCCTGTGCTCAGCAGCCTCTTTAGGGCTGATCCAGACTGGGAGAAGGGACCCACGGGGATTTGTGCAGCACGTTGCACAAAATGGTTGTTTGTTTGATTTCTCCGTGAAGAAGTTCACCCCAGATCCAAACAATTCTGACAAAATGGTTGGTTTTTTGATTTCTCCAAGTTCACCCCAGATCCAAACAATTCTGACAGGATCCTCCTGGCACGGCCCCGGGGCTTGTGCTGAGAGCTGTTTTCCCCTCCTCCCACTGCAAGGATCCCAGTGCAGAACTCCATGGACGCAGCCCGGAGCCTCCTCACTCACCCCTCCTTGTCCAACGCAGCCAAATATTAAACAAATTACAGGATTTCCAACAAAGCTTAAAGGTATTCCCAAAATTATTTCCAAACCCCTCAGATGGAGGCACCTAATTCCAATTCCCACCTAAGCAAGGCACTGGGATCATCTCCCAGCCACAGCTGCCACCAAACCCTCACCCCAACGTGGCAGAGAGCTGGAGGGATTTCCTGGGAAATCCTAAACGCCTTCCCAAAGGTCAGGAGGTCACAGCTGAACTTTTCTCACCCCCTTTCCCAGCCCCTCAGCTCCTTCCTGGCAGCAATTTCTTCCTAATACACATCCTATATAATCTCATTACCAGCTTAGTGTCAGCTCAGCTCGCCTTCCTCCCTTTGCCCAAATATCTCACAGCCAAGTGCTCCCGAAGTTACTCTGTCCTCATCCAGGGCCTCAAATTCCTGCCAGGCTCCTACTGCCCAGACAGCTACAACAAAGAAAAACACACCAAAAAAAAACCCAAAAAAGGCCAATTGCCAGCAAACAAACCGTCACTATGAGGCCAGGAATGAAACTCGGAAAAATCCCACAATTTCCATTTCTTCAGGGCTGCTAATGGCACCACTGATCAAAGGCTGATTAAACTCATTATCCTGCTTCCTGGGCAAGGCTGGGAGCACTTGGAACATCCTTTGCCTCAAAGCCAGCACGGTGCTGAACCACATTTGGAAGCTTTCGCTCCAGCCAGCCAGGCCAGGAATGCAAGGAGGATTTTTTTTTAAAAATTCCTGATGTGTTATTTGTTTGGGGGAAAAAATGAGCCTGAATCCCTTTCACTCTCTAGGAAACATCCACTAATCCACTGGAGAAATAGGTGTGTCTGAGCCCTAAAAGTGGATTAATTGAGGATGAGGCTTCTGGCTTCTTTGGCCACCAAGAACAGCACCCAGCAGGCACATCCAAGGATCAATCCTCGTGCCTGCCATCACAAACCGGGGAGAAGTTTCCAGAGAAAACACAGGGATGCTCTTAGGAATCCCCAGAGGAGGTGGATCAGAGCTGAGCCGTCACAGACATCCCCAAGGGACCCTCTCACAACCTGGTCCCAGAGGAACTGAGGCCAAGAGGACACACAAAGCCCGAGTCCTGCCAGCAAAGGGGACAAAGCCAGGGCCAAGCCCCTCATTTCTGGGGGATGGAGATGGGACACACACATTGTCCTCGTGAGGCACAGCGCTGTCCCCTCTGGGCTGTGCCAATCCCTCCCTGGCACAGCCACAGGGACAGCCCTGGTGGACACCAGGGGTTGGCACAGGGCTCTGGGTGCCAAATTCGTGTCCCCTCCAGTGCCAGAGGGAGGATTGTGCCACAGCAACATCACCCAAAAAAGCATCAGTCCCCCTGCCCAGTCCTGGGAAAAAGGGTGTGGGAAAGGTGTCAGGGGAGGGGACACTGGCAGGGACACCCCGACCTGGGGGTCCCCAAAGCGCCTGGGGACACAGAGCCCTGCGAGGGGCTGGATCAGGGGTGGGACGGCTGGCATTCAGCGGGGATGAGGGAAAAAAGCCGCTCTGGAGGGGAGGGGAGGGAAAAGGCCCAGCCTGAGGGGGAGCGGGGAAGGGTCGGATGTGAGGGGGTCGGGCATTGCCGAGGGGGACGAGGCGCCGCTCCCGGGGCGCTGTGAGGGGCCCGCTCCCGGCTCTGAGGGCCGGGGGCTTTGGGGTGGGGTGGGGGGGGGGCCGCGCCGCCCGCTCTCACCGTGTGGTTCGCCCCCCACATAAGGACGCTGAGCAGCGGCTCCGAGGCCCGGAACAGCTTCACCTTCTGACACACGAAGTGTTTCTTCTTGGTCTTGGTCTTGCTGGCGCTCAGGGCCGAGCCCACGGCGGCCACGGCTCCCGCCGCCGTCCCCGCGGCCCCCGCGCAGTTCGCGGCCATGGCGGACCCGACCGACCCCCTCCCCGCGCCCCCCTACCAGCGCCTCCGCATGGTTCCGCCCGGCCCGGCTGGCCCACCCCCCCTCCCGCAGTGGTACGGCCCGCCCCGGCAGCCCCGGCCCGTTAAGCTCTCCGCTCACCGCCCCCCCCCCCCCCCCACGCCACTGCCGCGGTGGTTCGGTCCCCGTCCCACCCCCCCCCCCCCCGCCCGCCCCCGCGGTGGTTCGCTCCGCCGCGGCCGGCCGAGCCCGCTCCGGCCCCGCGCCGAGGAGGCGCCAAGATGGCGGCGGGCTGAGGGGGTGGGCAGCGGGAGGTGCCATGTCCCGCCCGAGCGGGGGGAGCGGCGGGCGCTGCCGGCGGGAGAAGCCGCGGCTCTCCCGCTCCTGCGGCGGCACGCACTGCGCTGTGAGAGGGAGCAGCGGAGAGGGATAACGGACGGAGAAGGAGACAGAGGGGGAAAAAAGCTCCGTTCCTTCCTCCTCCTCCTGGAGATGGTCTCGCCCAGCTGGTGTGACGCGCCCGCCAGAGCCACGCCCCGCCGGGAACGGACCAATCAGCAGCGAGGCGGCTGGAATTATGAATGGGCTGTTACGCACGTCACGCGCCGCCGCTTAAAGGGCCCGCGGCTGCGGGGGGACCCCGCCGGGAGCCTCGGGGGGACAACGGGGACCCCCCGGGCCCGGGGCGCGTCCTGCAGACTGGACACGCCCGGGAAGGGGCTGCTGCGGCCTCCCGAACCCTCACCGACCCTTCCCGCCCCCAGCCAGCCCACCCCTGCCCCTCCCACCCCCCCCCCCCCAGAGCCACAAAGGACGTTTAACAAACGACAGCCAAGTTTCTTAATTAAAAAGGTAAAATAAATCTACACTGCTGTACATATACACATTACTTACATTACAAAATCCCAGAGAAACGTTTGCTGTGCCAGCTACGCTCTGCTCATTCCCTTTTTCCCCCCCCCCTCCTCAGAAACTGCTCCTTTTGGGGTCAAAGATCAATGAGATAAATCTGCGAGCCACCAAATGCCAGCCACAGACACCCCGCTGCGAGGTGTGGGGGTGACAGTGTGGGACAGGGTTCGTGTAACCCCAAATTCCATGGGGTTACCCCACGTGTGGATCGCTTCTGCTCTGGATTTTAAGGATTAACAAAAATAATCTTCGGCCCTGGCACAGCAGGAAGCAGTGACCAGCCAGCAGAGCTTGGTAATAATGTACAAAAGTGACACCAGTCGGGGTGGGGAGAGGAGGAGAAGCTCTGGTAGGAGGTTGGGAGTGGAACACAAAGGCCCCAGACGCAGAGCCCCGAGCGCTCGGCTCCGGGATCCTCTCTGGGAGCTGGAATTGTTCCTGGAGAGCTCTCACCTCTGGGAACCAACATCCAGCGAGCTCCTGCCCACGCCAGGGGCAGGACAGGCTTCACCTCTGCATAAAGTTCTTTTCCAGGGCAGCAGGAGTCCTCTGCAGGGAGTGGATGTTGCGCTTGACCCGATCCTCCAGGCTGGAGGTGGAGGCACTCTCCAGCTTCAAACGGCTGCAGGGAACGGGGGCAGAGACACAAATCACAACCCTGGCGCTGATGGAGAGCAGCTCTGCATCAGAGACTGAGACTGGGATGCAATTCCTTCCTGGGAGGGTGGGGAGGGGCTGCCATGGGATTCCCAGAGAAGATGGATCCCCGGGAGCGTCCCAGGAGCAGCCTGGGACAGGGGGAGGTGGCCCTGGATGGGGTTTAAGGTCCTTTCCCACCCAAACCGTTCCAGGATTCTGGGATTTTGTGATCCCAGCTCTGGGCAGCTTCAGGGTTTTGCAGCCACCAGCACAAGGGATTAAATTCCCACGTCTTCAGAGGTTTTATTGTCAAACACAGATTGACAGGGACTTGAAGGCCTCAAACTCCCAAAACCAGAGAATTTCTAAATTATTCTTATTAATTTATAAATATAATAAAAATAGATATTAATGATAAATATAATAAAATAAATAAATAAATAAAAATACAAACCTATAATTTATAAAATCATTTCTAAATTATTAACTGCATATAAAACACTCCCAGAGTGGCAAAACATCAGCAATGCCCATCTTGGGTCTGACTCCCGGTCAGCAAGAATCAGTTTTTTGGGTTGAGGGGGAAAATTTGGGAAGAGCAGTTCTGTCAGGCACAGGGGAGATGTGCAAGGCCATGATCTGAATTTTTTGGGTTGAGGGGGAAAATTTGGGAAGAGCAGTTCTGTCAGGCACAGGGGAGATGTGCGAGGCCATGATCTGAACCACCCCAGACACCGAGGCCACCCCTCAGAAGCTGAATTCCCCTTGGATGAGGAAGGAGTAAAAGACTCACTGGAAGAATTTCCCATCCCTGGCGTCGAGTTTCTCCAGCTCCCTCTCCAGCTCCTCCTCCTTGCGGTGCTTCCTGAGGTTGTTGGCTCTCTCCTCCTCCCTCCACTTGGCATTTTCCATCATTTCCTGGCGTTTTCGCTCCAGCTCCTCAGGAGAGATCTTCCTGTTTGGAGAGACACACACATCACTGCATAAAACCATTTTCGGCAGAATCAAAAATCTGCCAAACTATAAACTGAAGTAAGGCACTTGCAGGAGTGAGATTAATTAAAAAAGGCAAAATCAGTGATTGTTTAGTTAGATTCTGAGAGGGAACAGAAGCATCACATAGAGAACTCCCACCAGCCTTTAATATCCTAATGAGAAGAGGGTTTATTTTGATGGAAATATCAAAATAAAAGAGAGTAATCGAGGGTAGCCACAAGAGAGGTCAAAAATCTTCCTGAAGAGTCTATAGGGCAAATCTATCTTTATTAATGAACTGAATGTTCATTAATTAGCATTGCCAAAGACCTATCAACACTTCTGGAAGGACATTCATTCATTTTCTTGATCTAAAGGATAAAGGCAGGTGCAAAGGAGTTTTTCTGTAGTGGGAATTGGGATTTAATCTGAGCCTGTTCACATTGGAACCCTGAATGTTCAGAGAGTTACAGGACATAATCTATACAGGAAAACACTTCTGGAGAGATTTTTCTGTGAAGCAGCAGCACCCCACACCCCTCACCTTCCTCACTTTGGGATGATGGAATTGTTCAGGTTGGAAAAGGTTCAGGTCAACCAAAGTTGCTTCACAATCCCCCAAATTAGGGGGATTTAACACAGGTTTGTGTTTGGCAGCCAAGCTTGTGAGGACATTTTTAAAATGCCCACCATTTAAAAAATATTCCACCTCCCCACATCCCAGCAGGAGGCTCTTTTCTCCCTCTTGAATTTAATCCCCCTCTTGAATTTAATCTCCTTCTTGAATTTAATTTTAATCCCTCTTGGATTTAATTGAACTCCTAATTGGTTTTAATTCCAAGATGATGCTGTCAGGATCCTTTTTTTGCCTGATGGAACAGAACCTCCTAATTACAGAACTCCCAGAATCACTGGGTTGGAAGAGACCTTCAGGATCATCAAGTCCAACCCAGCCCCAGCACCTCGACCCAACCCTGGCACCCAGTGCCACCTCCAGCCTTGTTTGAACACCTCCAGGGCCGGTGCCCACCTCCCTGGCAGCACATTCCAGTGCCCACTCCCCCTTTCTGTGAAGGATTCTTTCCTGATGTCCAGCCCAAGCTCCCCCTGGCACAGCTGGAGGCTGTGTCCTCTTGTCCTGCTGTCACTGGTGACCACTCCAGAGGAAATGACCTCGTGGAGATGTTGTGAGTACAAAGGACAGAACAGAAGGACCGGGTTGGAAGAGACCTCCAAGGTCATCGAGTCCAACCCAGCCCCAGCCCCTCAACCCAACCCTGGCACCCAGTGCCACCTCCAGCCTTGCTGAAACACCTCCAGGGGTGCTGACTGCACCAACCAACCCTCCAAGAGACCCAGACCTGCCCCTCCTGCCCTGCAGGAGAAGCAGCACCCCGAGCATTGCTTTGGGAAGCTGCCAGCAGCACCAGGTGAGCCCCTGAGGCCCCTGTGTGTGATTTTCCGGATATTTCACCTGTCCCACTCCAGCCACCAGAGGAAAATCTGCTGCCCAGGTGTCCCCCCGGGGTTTGTCCCCCAGCACAGGGACAGGGACAGGACAGGGTCCCACTGACCTGGTGTAGCCCGGGGGGTGCTGGCGCCGGACGCTCTTTTTGGGGGAAGGGCTCCTGGCTCTGCCCTTCTCCTCCCGGCTGCTGTGCCTGCAACCCCAAAATCACCCTTGTTAGCACCCAAATCCACGTTTGATTTCATCTTGATCACATTTATAAACACTGATAAACATTTCTAAACATTCCCTGGGGGTTTTAATACGTCCTGAGGCTCAGGTGGCTCCCACAGCTGCAGGGCTGTTACCTGGCCACTCGAGGAACAATCCTCATCTGAATAAACTCTGACTTTACTTTTTAATTATTTCATCAGCAAACAACCAATTGCCTGCTTTTATAATTTTATCTGTATTAAATAAAGGCAATTTAATTGCTCTGAGTGATCAGTTTGAAGAGAACTGGGAGTCTATCAACAAATACCTAAATTTTATCATTTTATCTGTATTAAATAATGATAATATAACAGCTAATTGATCAATTTGAAGAGAACTAGGATTCTATCAACAAAAATCTGTTTTTATATCTGTATTAAATAATTTAACAGTTCTGAATGAGCAGATTGAGGAAAACTGGGATTCTATCAACAATCAATAAATACCTGTTTTTATAATTTTATCTGTATTAAATAAAGGCAAAAAATATCTGTAAAATATAAACACAATTTAACAGCTGTGAATGATCAGTTTGAAGGGAACTGGGAGCCCAAAGCAAACCCCAGTCGCAGCAACACCTCAGGGGTGTGACTGGAGAGGGTGTCCCCAACACAAACTGGGACTGTCCCCTCCTGGGAGCACCCAGAGAGCTCCAGGGCAGAATGGGACAGCAGGGATGGGATTGTGCTGGAGCTCTGGATGCTGAGAATTTTAAACTTTCTGTGCTGAAAGGCACAGACCCACAGCAGAGCACTGCATTTGACCTGAGGCTGTGGAGAAAGCTTCCAAAACTGACTGACAGCACTGGGGTTACGGGTGTGGAGTTGGTTAGGAGTGTGAGACAGCACAGGGTGGGAAACGTAGAGTTTGGGGTTTTAGAATATAGAAATAAATATGGGGTGAGATGGAGGTTTTAGGGTGGAGACAGGTTGTTCTTCTTCACCTCCTTCTTCCTTCTTCTCCGTGGGTTTGGGTGGTGTTTTGTAACTGCACAGAGAAGTCCACAGTGCTGGCTTTGAGTGGTCAGTTATTGGGTTAAAATAATTGGGATTGGGTTAAAAGTGAAAATAATTTAGGTGTAATTTCTTAATTGGCTAGTTTAGCCTTAAAAGACCTTGCAGCAAGAGACAGTTGGCCATTTTGTGCCTTGCTAAGGAGAGAGTGCAGAACTCAGTGCTGTGAGGCTGGAACGCTGAGAAGGAGCAATGAACACCTGAGTGTGAACACAAACCATCCTCGCAAGTGCCTCAATCCCCACCCTGACAGAGGCAGGAAAAGGAAGCAGAGGACCCAGAGGATTGCAGGGAATTCCCGTGGCTTCCCCCACTCACTGTTTGCTGTGCCTGGAGGGAGATGCTGAGCTCCTCTGGGGGTTCCTCCTGCTGGAATGTCTCTGGGGAGAGCGGGACGGGCTCCGGGAGCGCTCCCGGGGGGGCCTGGCCTGGCCCGGGGAGCCCCGGGAGCGCGGCCCCGCCTCGGCGTCCCTCACCTGGAATCCAGAGGGAACAGAAGGGTGGGAGCAGCTCTCCCACAGGGCACAGGGGGTGAGGTTTGGGAGTGGCACAGCTGAGGGAGGGAATTCCGCCCCAGGGAGGGATTCCCAGAGGAGCTGTGGCTGCTCCTGCATGCCTGGAAGTGTCCCAGTGGGAACCCATGGACAGGATGGGTTTTGATGTCCCTTCCCAGCCACTCCATGATTCATTGAATTAATTCCATGGATAATGAGGAGCATCTGAAAAGACCTTATCCCAAATTCCAAGCAAAACTCCATCCGAGCTTGGAAGAATTCGAATTGCAAGGCTTAGATGGCTCCAAATTGAATCCAAAATTTATTAAATCATGTTCCACTCACATGGAATGAATGGAAGCATTCCATGATTCCATGGATAATGAGGAGCATCTGAACAAACCCCATCCCAAATTCCTGAATTCCTTATCCCAAATTCTAAGCAAAACTCCATCCGAGCTTGGAGTAATTTGAATTTCAAGGCTTAGATGGCTCCAAATTAAACCTAAAATTTATTCATTCCTCTCCCACTCACATGGAATGAATGGAGACATTCCATGGATAATGAGGAGCATCTGAACAAACCTTATCCTGAACTCCAAGCAAAAATCTAGAATAATTTGAATTTCAAGGCTTAATTGGCTCCAAATTAAATCTAAAATGTATTAATTCCTGTTCCAGCTGCTGCAGCAATTCCCAAAACTCCTGGTTTTCCCCCTCCCAGGGTGTACCTGTAAGCCATATCCCGGGATTTTGGAAGGAGCAGCCTTCCAGGAGGAACTATCCACCCTCTTCTGAGACCTAAAAAGAAAATAAAGTCCTTTTGAAGCAAGCAAATTGCAAGAATAAATCCATTTTTACCACACGTTAACAATGCAAAACCAACTAAACAACAATTTAATGAAACACTTAATTAAAAGCATTAATTAGACAAAAAGCTGAGAGAGAGCAGGTGAAAAACAAGCAGGAATGGAGGTGGTTTTAGCAAAAAAATAAAATAAAATTC
Organism: Vidua chalybeata; assembly: GCF_026979565.1. Lineage (NCBI taxonomy): Eukaryota > Metazoa > Chordata > Aves > Passeriformes > Viduidae > Vidua > Vidua chalybeata. The sequence continues at coordinate 1,153,138 of NC_071555.1, read as the reverse complement.
ACTTATTTCTGGCCCTCTCCTCCTCAGAGCTGGAGCTGGAGGTGCTGGAGCTGCGCCGCCGGTGCTTCTTGTGCTTCTTCTTCTTCTCCTTCTTCCTCTTCCTCTCCTTTTTATCCAAACTGTTCTGCAGCTGCAGAGGCAAAAATTCCCTCAGGACCACAGGGAAAACAGCAGAATTCCACGTGGAAAAGCACAAAACACAAAGCCACACAAAAAAATCTTTGCAAAAAATATAAAAAGGTGAAGATGTTTCAAAATTTTTTCTTTTAATTTAAAGGCATTTGCAGGATTTTTCTGTTCAAAGGTGTAAAAAAGTGTTAAATACCTTTCTAAAATTTGACAAGCATTTATAAATTTCAAGCCAGAAAATCTTGTCTAATTCTCAAAATTGAGGAGTTTAAGGAGCAAAGAGAGCTCAGCTCCTTGTCCTGGACAATAAAAATTCTGATTTTTGTGCTCAAAACCTGGGCCAAAAAAATCTTTACACTGTTTACAAGAAATAAAAAAAAATGTGAAGACATTTCTAAAAATTACAGACATTTTTAATTTAAAGATATTTGCAGAATTTTTCTATTTAAAGGTGTAAAAAATGTCTTTGCAAGAGAAATATCTTTATAAAAATGTAGAGATATTTATAAAAGTTTACAGCCATTTATAGATTTCAAGCCAGAAAATCTCATTTAACTCTCAAAATTGAGACGTTTATTCTGATTTTTGCTCCTCCCCTGCCTCACACCTACCAAGGCTTTGATTTTCTTCATTTTCACTGGATTGTTCAAAACTTCTCTTTTCTTTTCCTCCTCCCTCTTCCTAAAGCAGGGAAAAAAAAAAATCAGTTTTTTAAATCACATTTTCACAGAGAGGATGCAGCAAGTGCAAGGTCTAAAAATACAGAAAAGAGGAAAAAAGAGAAATGTTGTGTATTTAGCAAAACTGAGGAGGAATTTCCCCTCTTCTTATAATCAATTGAACTTCTTTTGATACAGAATAATTAATAAGCAATTGAACTGCTTTTGATACATGATAATTAATAATTAATTGAACTGCTTTTGATCAGGATAACATATATATATATAATATATAAGGTATATATTAGAAGATATATATACATATATGTGTCCCAATATATATGGTAAAAAAAAATATATAAAGATATTTATAGAATATATATATTTTAGGATAATACAACATTTATAATCCATTTATATTTATAGGATAATACAATATTCATAATCAATTGAACTGCTTTTCATACAGGATCATTTATAATCAATTTAAGTGCTTTTGATGAAGGATAATTTATAATCAATTGATTATATTGATTATAAATGATCAAGTTATAAATTAGCAATATCAATTACAATTGATACAGGATAATATAAAATATATATTGGGATATATATAATCCTAAAAAATATATATACACACATTAGAATACTTATAGGATATATATTTATAGGATAATACAATCTTTACAATCCATTTGTGTTTACAGGATAATATAACACTCCTAATCCACTGATCTGTGTTTGATAGAGGACCATTTGTAGTTTTTGCAGGGGCCCTGCTTTCCATTTATTTTTGCAGGATAATATAACATCCCTAATCCATTGATCAAATATATAATATTACAATCCATTTATTTTTGCAGGATAATATAACATTCCTAATCCACTGATCTGTGTTTGTTAGAGGATCATTTTAGTTTTTGCAGGGGCCCTGCTTTCCATTTATTTTTGCAGGATAATATAACATCCCTAATCCATTGATCAAATATATAATATTACAATCCATTTACACTTACAGGATAATATAACATTCCCAATCCATTGATCAAATATATAATATTACAATCCATTTATTTTTGCAGGATAACATAACATCCCTAATCCACTGATCTGTGTTTGATAGAGGATCATTTTAGTGTTTGCAGGGACCCTGCTTTCCATTTATATTTACAGGATAATATAACATTCCTAATCCACTGATCAAATATATAATATTACAATCCATTTACACTTACAGGATAATATAACATTCCTAATCCATTGATCAAATATATAATATTACAATCCATTTATTTTTGCAGGATAACATAACATTCCTAATGCACTGACCCGTGTTTGATAGAGGATCATTTTAGTTTTTGCAAGGGCCCTGCTTTCCATTTATTTTTGCAGGATAACATCCCTAATCCATTGATCAAATATATAATATTACAATCCATTTGCTTTTACAGGATAATATAACATTCCTAATGCACTGACCCGTGTTTGATAGAGGACCATTTTAGTGTTTGCAGGGGCCCTGCTTTCCATTTATATTTACAGGATAACATAACATCCCTAATCCATTGATCAAATATATAATATTACAATCCATTTATTTTTGCAGGATAATATAACATTCCTAATGCACTGACCCGTGTTTGATAGAGGACCATTTTAGTGTTTGCAGGGGCCCTGCTTTGTGCCACACCTGATCATGAAGAGCGGGTCCTCGCGGATCTTGGTGGCCATGTCCAGCACGGAGCTGGCCCCGGCCCTGGCGAAGATGGAGCCGGGCAGCAGCCCCGTGTCCCCGGAGCCAGCGGGGTCCCTGTCCCCAACCTTGTCCAGGATGAACTTGTCCACGGGGCGCCCCAGCAGGTACTCGTCCCTGTTCACCATGCCCCCGGGGCCCTGGTACATCCACTCCAGCTTCTCCTCCCGCTTCCTGTGCCAAAAAAAAACCCCAACATTCACACAGAATGACCAGGTGGGAAGGGACCTTCAGGATCGTCGAGTCCAACCCAGCCCCAGCACCTCGACCAAACCCTGGCACCCAGTGCCACCTCCAGCCTTGTTGAAACACCTCCAGGGATGGCGACTCCACCACATCCCCACTCCCTGGGAATTCCCAAAATTCCCCCAAATTCTCAGAATCACTGGGTTGGAAGAGACCTTCAGGATCATCGAGTCCAACCCAGCCCCAGCACCTCAACCCAACCCTGGCACCCAGTGCCACCTCCAGCCTTGTTTGAACACCTCCAGGGGTGGTGCCTCCACCACCTCCCCGGGCAGCCCATTCCAGAACTTTATCACCTTTCTCTAGAAAACTTTTTCCTGACATCCAGCCTAAATTTCCCTTGGTGCAGCTCGGGGCTGTGTGCTCTGGTTCTGCCAGTGCTGCCTGGAGAAAGAGCCCCAGCCCAGCTGGGCACAGCCACCCTTCAGGAGCTGTGCTGGGGTCACCCTGAGTCTCCTTTGCTTTGGGGTTGGAGCTGTGGGACACGGCCCAGAGGATGGGATCAGAGGGATGGCATTGCTCAGCCTGGAAAAGCTTTGGGGTGATCTGCCTGGGGTCGTTCAGTGCCTGATTGGGGCTCCAGGAGAGCTGGAGAGGGATTTGGGACCAGGGGAATGGGTTTGGATTGGCAGAGGGCAGGGTGGGATGGGCTTTTGGGAAGGAATTCCTCCCTGGCAAGGAGGGGACAGGATGGAACGGAAACCCCAGAGCAGCTGTGGCTGCCCCTGCATCCCTGGCAGTGCCCAAGGCTGGACACTGGGGCGTGGAGCAGCCTGGCACAGTGGGAGGGGGCCCTGTCTTGGCAGGGGTGGCACTGGCTGGGCTTTGCTGTCCCTTCCACCCCAACCTCTGTGCTGTCCTCGTGCAGTCCCTATGCAATCCCCTGTACTGTCCCCTGGCTCACCGCACAGTGCCCGTGTCCCTGTGCCACTGTCCCCGTGCCCTCGCTCACCACACAGTGCCCATGTCCCTGTGCTGTCACACACGGTGCCCGTGTCCCTGTGTCCCTGTGCTGTCACACACGGTGCCCGTGTCCCTGTGCTGTCACACACGGTGCCCGTGTCCCTGTGTCCCTGTGCTGTCACACACGGTGCCCATGTCCCTGTGCTGTCACACACAGTGCCCGTGTCCCTGTGCTGTCACACACGGTGCCCGTGTCCCTGTGTCCCTGTGCTGTCACACACGGTGCCCGTGTCCCTGTGCTGTCACACACGGTGCCCGTGTCCCTGTGTCCCTGTGCTGTCACACACGGTGCCCATGTCCCTGTGCTGTCACACACAGTGCCCGTGTCCCTGTGCTGTCACACACGGTGCCCGTGTCCCTGTGTCCCTGTGCTGTCACACACGGTGCCCGTGTCCCTGTGTCCCTGTGCCCTCACCGCACGGTGCCCATGTCCCTGTGCTGTCACACACGGTGTCCGTGTCCCCCTGTCCCTGTGCCCCCTCACCACACGGTGCCCGTGTCCCCGTGCTGTCACACATGGTGCCACTGTCCCCGTGCCCTCACCACACGGTGCCCATGTCCCTGTGCTGTCACACACGGTGCCCATGTCCCCGTGCCCTCACCGCACGGTGCCCATGTCCCTGTGCTGTCACACACGGTGCCCATGTCCCCGTGTCCCCGTGCCCTCACCGCACGGTGCCCATGTCCCTGTGCTGTCACACACGGTGCCCATGTCCCCGTGTCCCCGTGCCCTCACCGCACGGTGCCCATGTCCCCGTGTCCCCGTGCCCTCACCGCACGGTGCCCATGTCCCTGTGCTGTCACACACGGTGCCCATGTCCCCGTGTCCCCGTGCCCTCACCGCACGGTGCCCATGTCCCCGTGTCCCCGTGCCCTCACCGCACGGTGCCCATGTCCTCGGCGTAGCGCTGCATCTCCTCCCGTGCCCGCTCCTCCTGCAGCTCCCGCTGCAGCTCCTCGATCTTCCTCCTCTCGGCCTCGTGCTTCTGCTCCGCCTTCCACACCTTCTCCACATTGCGCAGCGTCTGCGGGTGCCAGCTCTTCTTCAGGTTCTGTGGAGAGCAGGGGTGGGCACTGGCATTGGCACCGGGACTGGCACCAGGATTGGCACCAGGACCAGCACTGGGGCTGGGATTGGCACCAGGATTGGCATCAGCACTGGGATTGGCACCGGGATTGGCACCAGGATTGGCTCTGGGACTGAGATTGGCACCAGGATTGGCACTGGCACTGGGATTGACACCAAGATTGGTGCCGGGACCAGCACTGGCACCGGCACTGCCACCAGGATTGGCACTGGCACTGCCACTGGGATTGCCACCGGGACTGGCACCAGTGCTGGGACTGGCACCCAGATTGGCACTGGCCCCAGCACCGAGGGGCCAGGGCAGCCCAGCAATGCCGGCAGCCGGGCCCGGAGAACGGACCCGCGGCTCCCGCGGGCCCCGGGAGCGGCCTCAGCCCCGGGGCAGCCGCACATCCCGGCCCTGCGGCCCCCCCGACCCCTCCTCAGCCCCCAGGGCCCCTCCGAACCCCCCCCCAGGGCCCCTCGCACAGCCCCGGCCCCTTCAGCGCCCACTGGCCCCTCTCAGTCTCCCCTCACCCCCCCAGTTCCCCTCAGACCACCCGAACCCTCCGAGCCCCCTCCCGGTCCCACTCAGCCCCCGCGGTGCCCCTCAGACTCCTCAGTGCCCTCTCAGCGCTCGCCTCCCCTCAGCCCCCGCCCGGTTCCCCTCACCCGGTTTCCCTCATTCCCCCTCAGCCCCCCCGGTTCCCCTCACCCGGTTTCCCTCATTCCCCCCTCAGCCCCCCCGGTTCCCCTCACCCGGTTTCCCTCATTCCCCCCTCAGCCCCCCGGTTCCCCATACCAGGTCTCTCGCCCGGTTCTCCCATTCCCCTCGTAGCCCCCCGGTTTCCCCCCGGTTTCCCCCCGGTTCCCTCATTCCCCTCAGCCCCCCCCGGTTCCCCTCACCAGGTCTCCCCCCCCCATCGCGGCCTCCGGGCGAGCGCGTCCCCCGCCGCTACCGGGACAGGAAGTACGTCACCACCGCGTGCCGCCGCTGGGTTTTCCCGCTACTTCCTCCTTTGCGACACTTCCGGCGCGCCGCTGAGGCTGCGGGGAAGATGGCGGCGCGCAGTAGAAGGAGGAAGAGGCTGAACCGGCGGGGAGGCCCCTTGGTACCGGGCCTACGGGTGTTTTTATTTCTTTAATGGGATCCAGAATGGTTTGGGTGGGAAGGGACACCAAAGCTCTCCATTCCCGGCCCTGCCGTGGGCAGGCACAGCTCCCACCCTGCCAGGCCTTGGGCGCTCCCGGGGATCCAGACAAGACCTGAGCCCGTTTCAAATGGGGCTGCTCGCAGCACTGCCAAAGACGCGCCTGGCAATGATGAAGTGAGTAATTCCAAAGGCACGCAGAGCCACGGGACGAGTCTGTCGGGCTGTGCCCGTCACGAGGACGCGCGGAGGGCGCGGGCAGCGCCTCCGGCTCGGACCCGGCGTGCCAAAGCGCTCCGGCGCCGAGCCCCGTGACGCACGGCCCGGCCCGGGGCACAGCCCGGCCGCTGCCGTCACCTCCGGCGGTGCCCCGGCAGGGGCAGAACCTGGCAGCTCCCAGGCCGTGGTGGGGAGGAAGGAAGGGTCTGTGCCGGGGCGGGTCAGGGCTGGCGGCTCCCCGGGATAGAGCTGAGGAATCTCTCGGGATAGAGCCGGTGGTGTCCCGGGATGGAGCCGTGATCACCCGGGATACCAGCAGTGATCCCCTGGGATAACAGCTGTGATCTCCCAGGACAGAGCTGGTGATCTCCCGGGATAATGGCCCTGATTTCCCAGGAAAACAGCAGTGATCTCCCGGGATAACAGCAGTGATCTCATGGGATAATGGCACTGATTTCCCAGGAAAACAGCTGTGATCTCCCAGTTTGGAGCTTGTCACGTCCTGAGATAATGGCAGTGATCCCTCAGGAGAACAGCAGTGATCTCCTGGGATAATGGCACTGATTTCCCAGGAAAACAGCAGTGATCTCCCGGGATAACACCAGTGATCTCCTGGGATAATGGCACTGATTTCCCAGGAAAACAGCAGTGATCTCCTGGGATAACGCCAGTGATCTCATGGGATAATGGCACTGATCTCCCAGTTTGGAGCTTATGATCTCCCGAGATAACATCCCTGATTTCCCAGGAGAGCAGCCCTGATCTCCTGGGATACCAGCCCTGATCTCCCGGGATACCAGCCCTGATTTCCCAGGAGAACAGCCCTGATCTCCCGGGATACCAGCCCTGATCTCCCAGGAGAACAGCCCTGATCTCCCGGGATACCAGCCCTGATCTCCCGGGATACCAGCCCTGATCTCCCAGTTTGGAGCCTGTGATCTCCTTGGATGGGCCCTGCCGCTCCCCTCTGGAGCCAGGCCGGGTTCGAACCCGTGACCTCGCGGTTCCCAGCCCGGCGCGCTGCCCCTGCGCCACCCTCCCGCCGCGCCCCCGGCGCCCCCCCACGCCCGCGGCCGGGGCGTGGCGCAGGGGCAGCGCCGCCGCCTGCGGGGCCGCGGGTCACGGGTTCGAGCCCCGGGGCTGCCCAGACGATGAGCTGTGGCGTTCAGCCACCCACCAAACCGGCCTGGAGGGAACAGCTGAGCTAGGAACGAGTTATACTCATCATTCGCTGTGGAAATTAAGGGTAATTACTCCAAAGTGACTTCTAGAAATGCGTTGTACACATAATTCACTGTGGAAATTAAGGGTAGTTACTCCCAACAGGAAAAACTGGAGCTGCAGCTGTTGAGTTTGTGTGTTTCCTGCAGAATTCAGCACAGCAGAGTGGCAAAGGGGGAGCTCAGGCTTGGCAAAAGATCACCGAGTGATTTCCAGCACCTCAGAGGGGTAAGAAAGGCTCCCCGTGGTCTGTGCGTGAGGAATTTCTGGAGGGAAAAAAGGGTGAAAAAGCAGCAAAAGAGGGGGCACCTGGAGTTGAACCAGGGACCTCTTGATCTGCAGTCAAATGCTCTACCACTGAGCTATACCCCCTGACACACCACCTCCACCAGGGACAGCTAAAAACATTCCTTGTGAAATTCAAATCACTCTCAGCCAGGAATTGGATTTCTTCACAGCTCCACGCACTCCCTGCTAAAGGCACAGGGACATAAAGGCCATCCATCATGGCAAAAATTACAATTTTAATAACACTGAACAACTAAAATAAAGCAGTCATACCTCAAATCTATCACATCGTTTCATCCATACCATTTTTAAAGAAATTCTCATGCTGATTCCAGAGAATTAAGGACAGAGAACAGCACAAGCCCAAAACTTCTCCAGCAGAGCCTCTGCTCCTTGCATGCTGGAGCTCAGGACCAACACCCCACAAGCTCACAGCTCTCCAGGCACTTCTCCTGTGCCAAAGTTTTGGCAAAAGGAAGGTGAAAAGAGGCAAAAAAAGGAGGGGGCACCTGGAGTTGAACCAGGGACCTCTTGATCTGCAGTCAAATGCTCTACCACTGAGCTATACCCCCTGTCCTAGCTCACAGAAAAAAAAAGCAATAAAATCCCTTAAACCCAGCTCAGGTTTTATTCCTACTGCAGGAAAATGTCCCAGCCAAATTCTGCACAGAAACAAATGCTGAGTCTGGGCTTTGTCACCACCCCAAAATTTGGATTCCTGCAGGATTTTTCCTAGTGGAGAGCTCAGTTTTTAATCCTGGAGCTGCCAGCCCTTCATTGTTACACGATAAGGAAAATGAACACCACACAAGAGCTTTAAACATGAGACATCATTCCCTATTTTTGCCACAAAATGTGCTCTCATTAAGGAATTAAACTATTAAGTGCTTATTTTAGTCCTCCTAGAGCTTGCAGGGAAAGTAACACCTGGCTAAGTAATCAATGGCATCAAATCCTCATCTTAACTTCACAAAAATTTCCCACTTCAGAAGATCTTCAAGGCTTTCAAAGGCAAATTCTGCATTTCTTTTTCTTTCGGAAGAGATACAAAATGCAAACAGGGACCTACCAAAGCCATTCAGGTATTTTTTTGTGATTTGTGTCAGTGCAGGCACAGACACTGGGGGTACAAAAAAGGAGGAATCTTCCTGATTTTTTCATGGAAAAAAAAAAAAAAAAAAAGGGAAAAGAGGGGGCACCTGGAGTTGAACCAGGGACCTCTTGATCTGCAGTCAAATGCTCTACCACTGAGCTATACCCCCTGGTAGCTCCTCAGCAAAATAAAACATTTCAAGGATGTTTTTCCCAAATCCCTGAGTTTTCTGTGCTTTGAAGATTTGGTTCTTGCTGCAGAACCTGTGGGGCAGCAGCAGCCACAGAGTCACTGCACTCCCACACAGGGCCCTGGCCACTTCCTCACCAGCTCCTTCCTTTCCTGGGGAAAATTACATGAAAAAATGGAAAATTACAAGTGGAAAAATTGTAAGAAAAAGGCCTCATAAAATCATAAAGGCTTTGGCCCAGCTCCTTCCCTTCCTGCGAAAAATTCTAAGAAAAAATTGAAAATTAGAAGTGGAAAAATTATAAGAAGTGGAAAAAAGTGGAAAAATTATGAGAAAAAGGCCTCATAAAATCATAAAGGCCTTGGGCCATTTCCAACCCAGCTCCTTCCCTTCCTGGGAAAAATTACAAGAAAAAATGGAAAATTAGAAGTGGGAAAATTATAAGAAAGAGGCCTGATAAAAGCAGGCCTGCTCTGTTATCCCGCCATTCTCCTGAGGGAAGCTGGCACCTCGCAGGTTCCCATGTGACAGCAATCCTGGCGTGAGCAGTTGGTCAACAAACAATCGATTCCTGGGTGAAAAAGCAACTTACACCAGTGCAAACTGCTTTTACACACAAATAGAAAAATGCAAATTGCCTCTCACAAGCGACACACAGAGAGTTGGAGTGGCCAATCAATACAGGATAACGACTCGTCACTGATCAATAATTGGCAAGAAAGCTGCTGACTGTCGCTGTTGGACACGAAATGAGCACACAGAAGCTTGGTCAGTTCAAAAGAGAAAAAAAGAGAAAGTTTTATTGGAGCATCTGGTATTTATAGAATTCCAAAAGTGGCCGTGGATTGGAGGCTGGAATTGCCACCTCTCCAGCCACACTGCTCAAAGCAACAGTCCATCAATTCCCTCCTGCAAAGAAGAATGCAAAACAATCATTATTGACATGAAACTCCAGTAGAAATATGTAAACATCAGAAGGCTGAAGAAGTTTTATGAGAAGTTTAAAACTTTCAAAAGAATTCTAAAAGAAAACACTTTTAAAAATCGGGGCAACAGCTCACCAATTGGAGTCCCCCACGAGGGCTGTGGAGCTGGGTAACACTGAGTTTTGTGAGTAAAGAGGAGGATTCTTCCACCATGAGGAAAATGCAGTGATTTATTCCGACACCTCCCCAGTCCCAGTGTGTCCCCTGCGTGCTCTGAACCTCCCTGGAGTCTGGGATGTTTTCCTCTGGCTTCCATCCCTGGCTGCAACAGGGGAAGGACTGAGCAGGAGGAGAGGCTGAGCTGCCATTCCCGGTGTCCAACCCCCCCAAAATCCCCAGGGAAAAGCAGCAAAAGAGGGGGCACCTGGAGTTGAACCAGGGACCTCTTGATCTGCAGTCAAATGCTCTACCACTGAGCTATACCCCCTGACACACCACCTCCACCAGGGACAGCTAAAAACATTCCTTGTGAAATTCAAATCACTCTCAGCCAGGAATTGGATTTCTTCACAGCTCCACGCACTCCCTGCTAAAGGCACAGGGACATAAAGGCCATCCATCATGGCAAAAATTACAATTTTAATAACACTGAACAACTAAAATAAAGCAGTCATACCTCAAATCTATCACATCATTTCATCCATACCATTTTTAAAGAAATTCTCACGCTGATTCCAGAGAATTAAGGACAGAGAACAGCACAAGCCCAAAACTTCTCCAGCAGAGCCTCTGCTCCTTGCATGCTGGAGCTCAGGACCAACACCCCACAAGCTCACAGCTCTCCAGGCGCTTCTCCTGTGCCAAGGTTTTGGCAAAGGGAAGGTGAAAAGAGGCAAAAAAAGGAGGGGGCACCTGGAGTTGAACCAGGGACCTCTTGATCTGCAGTCAAATGCTCTACCACTGAGCTATACCCCCTGGGCCAACATCTGCACCAGGCAGATTTAAAAACATTTATCGGGAAATTTAAAAAATTTGTTGTTCAGGAATCCTTGACACCACTGTTTGTACCTCAATGTACCTGCCAAAGGATGTGCGTGGGCTTAAATGAGGGTAAAAATGAGAAATTCTGGTAGATCTGATGTCTGCAGAGAATTAAAGACAGGCAAAGCTCACACAGACAGGGAGGGGTTCTCACACTGAGCACAGCCCCTGCACTCCCCCAGCACCCAGGGATTGCATCCTGGAGCTCAGAACCAGCACTGAGTGCACAGAGCCAGGCCACACATCCTGCACGAGCTCGCCACGTGTTTTCCATGAAAGATTTGGGCAAAAGGAATGTGGAAAGAGGAGCAGCAAAAGAGGGGGCACCTGGAGTTGAACCAGGGACCTCTTGATCTGCAGTCAAATGCTCTACCACTGAGCTATACCCCCTGACACACCACTTCCACCAGGCAGATTTAAAAACATTTATCAGGAAATTTTAAAAATTTGTTTTTCAGGAATCCTTGACACTGCCCTTTGCACTTCAGTGTACCTGCCAAAGGATGTGCGTGGGCTTAAATGAGGGTAAGAATGAGAAATTCTGGTAGATCTGATGTCTGCAGTGAATTGAAGACAGGCAAAGCTCACACAGACAGTGAGTGGTCACTCAAAGAACAACCCCTGCACTTCCCCAGCGCTCAGGGCCTCCTTCCTTGGATGCTGGAGCTCAGAAGCAACACTGAGTGCACAGCACAAGCTCCATGGATTTTTCCTGTGGCAAAATTTTGGCAAAGTGAAGGTGGAAGGAAGAGGAAAAGAGGGGGCACCTGGAGTTGAACCAGGGACCTCTTGATCTGCAGTCAAATGCTCTACCACTGAGCTATACCCCCTGGGATGCCACCTGCCCCAGGGACAGGTAAAAACATTCCTTGGGAAAGAGAGAAGCTTTTCCCTCTGTGAGTTGGATCCCTGTACTCGACAGCTCCTGTGCAGCCCAATGTCCCTGGTGAAGGTACAGGGAGTTAAATGGGATAAAAAAATGGCAAATGTGATTCCTTTCATTCCATTTCCCAGCCCTGATCCAGCCCGGGATTTTCCCCATTCCATGTCCTGGCTGGATCCAGTTCAGGTTTCCTTCCATTCCATATGCTGGCTATTATCCAATCCGGGTTTTCCTCCCTACCATATCCCACCCTGATCCAGTCCAGGTTTTCCCCCATTCCGTATATCAGCTGCAGTCCAGTCCAGATTTTCTCCCAAATCCATATTCCAGCTGTGATCCAGTCCGGGTTTTCCTCCCTTCCAGGTCTCGGCCGTAATCCAGTCCGGGTTTTCCCCCAGTCCATATATCAGCTGTAATCCAGTCCAGGTTTTCCCCAAAAAAATCCATATTCCAGACTTTGTCCAGTCCAGGTTTTTCTCCAGGCCAAATCCCGCTCTGATCCAGTCCAGGTCTTCCTCCGTTCCATATCCTGGCCATTATCCTGTCCGGGTTTTCCCTCCATTCTTTATCCCCCTCTGATCCTGTCTGGGTTTTGGGGTTTTGCTCCATTCCGTGTCCTGGCCCTCATCCAGTCCCGGTTTTCCCCCATTCCAGATTCCAGCTCAGATCCAGTCCTGGTTTTCCTCCATTCTGGATTCTAGTCCAGATCCAGGTTCAGATTTTCCCTCATTCCCCATTCCAGCCCGGATCCAGTCCTGGTTTTCCCCCATTCCAAATCCCACCCTTATCCAGTCCCGGTTTTTCCCCCATCCCCAATTCCAGCCCGAATCCAGGTTCAGTTTTTCCCCCATTCCAGATTCCCGTCCCGGTTTTCCCCATCCCTGAATCCAGCCCAGATCCCGGTTCCATTTTCCCCGTTATTCCCGACGGAATTTCCCCCAGACAGAGAATTCAGCCCAGGGGAGGCTGAGGCAGGCCCGGATTTCCCGGGAGGGGTTCCCAGGGGTGCTTCCCCTTCGGGCCTCGCTGTTCCCACCACGGCTCCCACCCCACATTCCCTGCCCAGCACAACCCCCACGTCCCACGGCAGCTCCCCAACCTTCCCGGAAGGATTTGGGCAGAAGGAAGAGGAAAAGGAGGAGAAAAGAGGGGGCACCTGGGGGTGAACCAGGGACCTCCTGATCTGCAAACGCTCTCCTCTCCCCCTGAGCTTCCCATGGGCATTCCCAGCAGGAATTCCCTGCTCATTACCATCCCAGCTAATTAATCCCAGGACAAAACACACATCCCCCCCAAATCCTCATCCCTTTCCTCACCAACACTCCCTGCTGCTGCTCTGCCCTGCTGGGAATCAGCACGGGGCCTGCACGGAGATGGGTGAGGGGGGGGAAACCTGGGAATTCCAGGCTCCCACCCCCCTTTTTTGGGGATAAAAAGACAGAAAAGAGAAGGGGGCACCCGGATTTGAACCAGGGACCTCTTGATCTGCAGTCAAATGCTCTACCCCTGAGCTATACCCCCACCTGGCCAGGGTAGCCAGGTGAGGCTCCTTGTGGCCAGGTGAGGCTCCTGTGGCCACTGACGTGGCTCTGTCACATGCCAGGGATGGCTGCCGTGTGCCAGCTGCTCTCAGCCCTGCCTGGCACACCCAGCCCTCATGCCAGGGCTCTCACCACGCTCCTGGTAAGGCAGGTCCTGAATTCCCACCTGATTCCCTCTAAAAACACCCCAAATGTGGCCAAAGGAAAGGAACGTTTCCAGCGCGGACTTCAAAGTGTCGGCGCAGGCTCGGTTTGGTCTCAGGGTGTGCCCAGCCTGGCTCAGGAATTAGTGCAACACCAAACAAGAGCAGCTCTACTGGGGCTTTACTGGGGCTTTACTGGGCTGGGCTTTATTGGGGTGAAGCCTTGAGAAGGCTGAGCTGGAGCAGAGGCCATCGGGAACATGGGGGGTGGCACAAAATCATCGGGAATGGCACAGGAATGTCGGGAATGGCACAAAATTATTGGGAATGGCACAGAAGGCATTGGGAGTGGCACAGGAACAGTGGGAATGGCACAGGAACATCAGGAATGGCACAGAAGGCATCGGGAGTGGCACAGGAACAGTGGGAATGGCACAGGAACATCAGGAATGGCACAGAAGGCATCAGGAGTGGCACAGGAACAGTGGGAATGGCACAGGAACATCAGGAATGGCACAGAAGGCATCGGGCGTGGCACAGGAACAGTGGGAATGGCACAAAATCATGGGGATGGCACAGAATGCATTGGGAGTGGCATAGACAGCATCAGGGATGGCACAGGAACAGTGGGAATGGCACGAAATCATCGGGAGTGGCACAGGAACATCAGGAATCTCCACAAGTGCAGCAGGGAACAGCTCGGTGCCAGCTGGAGGTGGGAATTGCAGTGCTGGGAGCAGCTCCTGCTGGGAGCAGCCCCCTCCTCCTGTGATTTGGGGTCGGGGCAGGAATTCCAGGCACCAAGGCCCCAAAGCCACCCCAGCGTCCTGGGGGTCCAGGGATGAGGCTCCCCCCATCCTGTGGGGCCAGGAAATCACAGCTCCCACCCAAACCTCTCCTTCCTCTGCTCCAGGAACAAACAGCACAAGCTTCTCCCTGGACATCCCTTCCCACTCTGCTGCAGGTTCCCAGCAGATCCCGAGCTCAGCCCAGGCTCTCCAGGTGACAGCAGTGGCCTCCCCCTGTCCCCAGCCAAGGGACATTCCTCAGGTGCCCCTGTCCTGCAGGAACCCTGCAGCTCCCAGGGCAGCTCAGCCTCGGGCACTACTTCACTGTGAACAGTTCAATTGCCCATTCTGGAAGAAAATTCTGGGAATTCTCCAATTCTGGGAGCTCCAGCACAAAGGCACAGACCCCTCCCAGCCCCCCTCAGACAAGGCATCAATTGAGAATCACTAAAATTTAACCCATTCCAGGGATTCTCCAGGAACCTGCCTGAAAACCAGAACTGTTAAATCATTGCCCAATCCCACTTTCCAGCTGAAGCTCCATGGAAACACTTCCCAGCACAATCCTGCTCCTATCTGGCAATGAAAACACCACGGAGTTGCTACAAGGAGTTTTATTTTGTGTCCCTGGCCAGGGGCAGGATGGGGATCAGGCGATGCTCCCGGCGTTGGAGGCGATCCTGGGCCACAGATCTGCACATTCCTTGGCCACGGGGCCTGTGATGGCTGAGCCTGGAAAACAGGGACAACACCACAGGGTCAGTGAGGCTGACCTCATCCCTGAGAGGCTGGGATGCAATTCCCAGAGAAGCTGTGGCTGCCCCTGGAGGTGTCCAAGGCCAGGCTGGAGCACCCTGGGATAGTGGGAGATGCCCCTGGGATGAGCTTCGAGCTCCCTTCCAACCAAACCATTCTGGAATTCCGTGATTTAGAGCTCACAGATGGTTCAGGGCAGCATTTCCCAGCCAAAATCCCACTCTGTGTGGGGGGGAATCTTGAGTCCTTTCCCCCTGTGGGACACAATTCCCAGGCTCACCTTTCATTTCCCCTTTGTTATTCACGATCACTCCCGCGTTGTCCTCGAAGTACAGGAACACCCCATCTTTTCTCCTGTAGGATTTCCGCTGCCTGATCACCACTGCTGGGTGCACTGCGAGGGAAAAGCGACACAGCCCTCAGGACAAGCACATTCCACACGGATCCCCCAGGAATCAAACCCACATTTCGGGGTGGGTTTTGGTTGGCAGCTTGTATTTGTGGTGTTTTACTCTGAAGTTACACTTTATAGTCAACAGTCCCATTGAAACTGACCATGAAACACCTGCAGCTGCACCTATGCTTGGAAAATCCAGGGTTTTCCCAACTTTTGCACCTTTATTTTGAAGTGAATTATTAATTCGCAAACAATATTCAGCAAAAACTCCTCTGGAGCAGGAACAAACCCACGGCAAGGAGTGAACCTGGATGAGATTTAAGGTTCCTTCCCCACCCAAACCATTCCATAATTTTTAATTCCACAGATCCACGTGACATCACTCCTCTTTTACTGACGGACGGCTGGGCTCAGGAGGGGATTTAGGGAAGGAATTCCTCCCTGGCGCGGGTTACCCAGAGCAGCCGTGGCTGTCCCTGCATCCCTGGAGGTGTCCAAGGCCAGGCTGGAGCCACCTGGGCCAGCAGAAGGTGTCCCTGCCCACGGATGGGACGGCAGGTCCCTTCCCAGCCCACTCCAGGATCCCCAAAGCCGCTGTCCCACCGCTGATTGAAATCAACAGCACCAGCAGCTGCCACTTCACCCAAAAGCGGCGCCTTTGCTCTGCCCTTCCACGACAACTCCCTGGGCCACGGCAGGGACCCAACGAGTGCTTTAGAGAAGGGGTTGGGGGGTGACAATTCGGGACAGCAGCGGTGCCACTCACCCTTCTTCCTCAGCTCCGGCTTGCCCTTCTTCACCGTGGCCATCACCATGTCGCCCACGCCGGCCGCCGGCAGCCGGTTCAGGCGGCCCTTGATGCCCTTCACGGAGATGATGTAGAGGTTCTTGGCCCCTGCGGGAGAGCCGCGTTAAAAACGGGACCACGCTCCCGGGAACAAAAGGGATTTCAGCATTTATTGTGGTAAAATAAAGGACTAAAGCAAGGGCTGAGCAGCAGCGTTCCCATCGAGGATTGTTGGGTCTTCTGAGCAGCGATGTCCTCGATGTTCCAGGTGGAGCGGCACGGGTTCAGTGGGTCAGGAGCCCCCCTTTTATCCTGTTTTTTGTCCCTCTGGATTGGTTTCTTTTCGGATCCTTCATTTGCATGAAGGTTTAAGGCGCTTGATTGGCTCATTACAGCTCTGTCCAGGCCTGGGGGTGGTGCGCTTTACTTAGGTGTATTATGGCATGTAGAGTGCCGCATTTCTGACAACCGCCCCTTTAAACCCCTTTTACCATAACCAAACTAACAACTATCAACCATTTCACAATAATTTCTCGTTTATTTTTAGCAGCCGGGAGCAGCGCCGCCGTTATCCCGGGACACGTCCCACAGCAGGGACACCCCACAGCGCCGCCGCTACCAGAGATTCCAGAAGGAAAACGGAGCTTTGGGGATTTATCTGGCGCCTCACCCTCGGGTCACTGAGGGGGCCGTTCCCGAGGGGCTCCCGCCCCGCACTCACCGGTGTTGTCGGCGCAGTTGATCACGGCCCCCACCGGCAGCCCCAGGGAGATGCGGAACTTGGCCCCGGACGAACCTCCGCGTCCTGCGGGTCGAGAAGAGCGTTAAGAGTCCGGTACCGCCTCACGAAGCGCCCGCGGCCAGCGCGGCCCCGGGACTGCGCCTCACGGGGAGGGCGACGGCGCCATCACCCGTGGCATCCGCTCCCGCCCGGGCTCAGGCGCCTCTCGCCGGGCCTCCCGCTGCGCCGGGACGGGCACGGGGACACCGGGTGGCGGCGGATGGAGCCGGATGGCGGCGGAGAGCGGCGCCCGCCTCACCTCGCTTCGACATCTTGGCGCCGGAAGAGGCGGCGGACGTCACGTGACGCGTCCGCCCCGCCTCGCTCCGCGCGCGGCGCCCCCTAGCGGCGGCGGGAAACGCGAGCCCCCCTCACCGGTACCGGGAGCGCCGGGAGGGGGCGGCGGCAACGGAAAGAGCGACCCGGGATAACTGGGGCGAGAAAACTTGGGATAAAGGGAAAAAAAAAAAAAAAACCAAACTAAAATGAGGGGGCACCCGGATTTGAACCGGGGACCTCTTGATCTGCAGTCAAATGCTCTGCCACTGAGCTATACCCCCACTGCAGGGATAGAGCCGCTGGGTGATCCTTTACGGCTCACTCCGCGCCTGCGCGGCAAATGCGACCCGTCTGTCTCAAATCCCCCCTCCCTCCCCCGGAAATACCGAAAAAAAACGGAAAAAAAAAATGGGTAAAGACCCGACAAAAACGGGTAAAAAAAGGTTCAAAACGCTCGCTGAGGGGGCACCCGGATTTGAACCAGGGACCTCTTGATCTGCAGTCAAATGCTCTACCACTGAGCTATACCCCCGCCCGCCGCGTGCTCCCGCCAGGAGTCCGCCCTAGCGGCACTGCGGACCCGAAGGCCGCCGGTTCGAATCCCGCTGCGTCCTCAATGTGACTTTCTTGCGGTTTTCACGCCGATTTTCGCCCTTTTTGGGGGTGTCTCAGCTCGGCGCTGCCCCCCGAGGGGCGTGCACGCCGCTCGCGCGCGCGTTACGTGTGCGCGCACGCGTAGGGGCGCGCCCCCGCCCCCGCGATCCCTCCCCTTTCCTTTTCCCCACCGCCTCCTCCCCCTTCCCGACTATTTAAAGTCGCGACATCGCGGGCGGCGGCTCAGTGGAAGAAGAAGGCGGCGGAGGAGGGTGGGAGTGATTTTATTTTTTTTTTTTTTCCTCCTTTTCCCCCCTCCCTCCCTTCCCCTCCACGCGAGTTTTCAGCCATGAACCCCAACTGTGCGCGCTGCGGGAAGATCGTGTACCCCACGGAGAAGGTGAACTGCCTGGATAAGGTGAGTCCCGCAGGATCGCACGTGGGGAGTGCGACGTGGATTTGGGAATTTCCCCCCCCCCCCCCCCTCTCTGGATGGGATGGATTTTCCCCTCGCCCCCATTCCCGGCGGGGTTTTCCACGGGATCCCGTTATTTTGGGGGGGGTCTCTGGTAGGATTCCAACCCCCCCCCCCCGCGGGTTCCACTTCCTTATGGGCGCTCTCCCCCCCGCCCGATTCCCGGGAATATTTCCGCGCTTCCCACTCCAAACCCGGCTTTTCCCGGGGGTATTTCCACGCTGGATCCCCTCGCGGTGGGACCCCAGGGAATCCGGGTCTCTCCCCCCACCTTTCCCGGGGGTATTTCCACGCTGCCCTCCCCCCCCCCCCCCCCCGTGTCCTGGGGGTCCCGAGGGTCCCCAGGGAGGGGACAGGGCTGGAGCTCTTTGCCCGGGGGGGCTCCGGCAGCGTCCCCAGCTCTTCCTTCCATGGCAAATATTTCTTTTTATTGCGATATCTCCCATTCAAAGGCAGCACATCCGTGTGGAGGCCCAAGGAAAGCAACAGTTAACGCTTCCCTGAAGCCGGGAACCTCATCTGGTTTCCATTATCGAGCTTTTTTTCCCTTTTTTTTTTTTTTTTTTTTTTCCCTAAATCTTCCATTCTAGTTGCTACTTCTCTGTTCCAAAATCCCATCCCTACACTCCGGGGCTGCCTCCCTTAACCCGGAATATTTTTTTGAGTATTTTCCCCTCAAAACCAAAGCTCTGGTGGAAGCTGGAGCTGGGGAAGGTGATGGTGGGGCTCCATTCCCGCTGCTCTTCCCATGGGATTTCCTTTCCTCTCCTCCCCCTCCTCTCCCAGGCTTCTGGGACAACCAGTTTAGGGACTAAAAAAAGTAACTGGGAAGAAGGCTCCGCTCTCCAGCGGCATTCCTGAGCTCCGGCAGACCCTGTTGCTCGCATTTTTAAGGGATGATGCTTCTTCCTGAGGCCGGGGATGGCTCGGAGCTGAACTATCACCCCTAAATCCTGGGATTTGGGGCTGCGGGTGGCTCTGCGCCCTGCGAGCCTCCAGGAGCCGCTGGGTGTTGGGACTGGGGATAACAGGAAGGGAAAAGGGGTTGGGGGATAACTGGAAGGGAAAAGGGGTTTGGGGAGTTGTGGATATTTGGAAGGAAAAGGGGTTTGGGGGTTGTGAAAATTTGGAAGGAAAAGGGGTTTGGGAATAACTGGAAGGGGAAAAGGAGTGCTGGGGTTGTGGATATTTAGGAGGGAAAGGGGTTTGGGATTGTGGATATTTGGAAGGGAAGGGGAGTGTTGGGATTGGGGCTCACAGGAAGGGGAAAGGGAGTGCTGGGATTGGGGATATTTGGAAGGGAAAGGGAGTGCTGGGATTGAGGCTGCCCCGGGAGGGAAGGGGGATCCCAGGATTGCCAGCAAGGAAGGGGATGAGCCGTGGCTCCCTGGTGCTCGTGGGCTCCCTGAGCTGCAGGAGGGGGCTGTGTTCCAGCTGTGGGGAGCGGGCAGGAGCCCGCAGTCACCATCTTGTCCTCCTCGGGCTCCTCACCCACTTCCTCTTCCGAAAAGCCGAGGCTCGGCCGGCTCGTGGTGCGGCTCAGCCCGCCCCGGAGCGCCTCCGGCTGCCCTTTTCCCGGAACGCTGCCCCAGTTCCCATAAAACCCTGGGCAGGCCCTTGGAGTGCCTCTGTTCCTGCTTGCAATTCCTCTGGCCCTGCTTTTCCTGGCCCTTGGAATTCCTCTGGCCCTGCTTTTCCTCTGTCCCTGCTTTTCCCAGCCCTTGGAGTTCCTCTACTCCTGCTTTTCCTGACCCTTGGAATTCCTCTGTCCCTGCTTTTCCTGGCCCTTGGAATTCCTCTGTCCCTGCTTTTCCTGACCCTTGGAATGTCTCTGGCCCTGCTTTTCCTCTGGCCCTGCTTTTCCTGGCCCTTGGAATTCCTCTGTCCCTGCTTTTCTTCTGTCCCTGATTTTCCCAGCCTTTGGAGTTCCTCTACTCCTGCTTTTCCTGGCCCTTGGAATTCCTCTGTCCCTGCTTTTCCTGACCCTTGGAATGTCTCTGGCCCTGCTTTTCCTCTGGCCCTGCTTTTCCCAGCCCTTGGAGTCCCTCTCCCTGTCCCTGCCACCCCGGGCAGAGTCCGAAGGGCAGCGGGGCCGTGCTGGCAGAGGAGGGGACAGCCCCAGCCTTGGGGTGGCTGAGATGTGGCTTTGCCCCCAGAACCAGGGAAACTCCGCTTCCCTTTGGGATTTATGGAAAACTCACCCCTTTAACGCGGAGCGTGGCCCCCTCCCCACAGCCCCGAGGTGCCCGAGTGGCTCAGGGGACATCGCTGTCCCTGCCCCCACGGGGACAGTGCCACTGCTGGCTCTGGCTTCCGCAGGGGAAGTGACACCCGAGGGCTGGGCTGGGCTCAGCCTGAGCTCTGCAGGGCCCTGAGCCTCACCCAGGCCTTGTCTGCTCCAGCCCAGGGCTTGCTCTGGGTGTTGTCCTCAAATCCTGGGGGCTCCAGGCTGTGGGGTTTGCCCCCAAGGTGTGGGGTTTGCCCCAGGTGTGGAGCAAAGGCTTTGCCAGGTGGGAGCCAGAGCAGCTGTGGCTGCCCCTGGAAGTGTCCAAGGCCAGGCTGGACAGGGTTTGGAGCAGCCTGGGACAGTGGGAAATGTCCCTGCCCATGGCAGGAGGTGGCACTGGATGAGTTTGAAGGTCCCTTCCATCCCAAACCATTCCATGATTATAAATCCAAGGAATCCTTTCTTTCCCCAGCATGGATTATCTCTGACCCACTCACCTGGATAACCTGGGAAGTTTTAGAGCTGTTTTCCTTTAAATTTCTGATTTTCCAGTGAGGATGTGTAGGTCAGAAGAGCTTCCAAAATGTGTGTTCACACCTAGAAATAAAATCCTGCCTGCTGGGATGTGGGAGCACCTCCAGGCTCAGGATTGGGAAGCACAGGGCGTTCATGCTCCTCTAAAACCCCATTTGGATGCTGTCCTCTTTCCACGGCGAGCAGAACGTTCCTGGAAGCTGAAATAACTGCTGGTCCCCTGTGTCCAGCCCTGCTCCAGCCTCCCTTCAGCACTGCCTTCGATTCTGTGCATCCAGCATTAATTCCACTCCCTTTGTGAGCCCGAGAGCGGTGGCAGCGAGGCTGGGGCCAGGGAAAAGTGCTCCAAAAAAGTGCTCCAGGGGCATCCCAGATCCCGTGGGGAGAGCCTCGGGCTGGGAATGGCACTGCTGAGCAATCCCTGGTGGGAATGGGGCAGGAATGTGCTGGGAATACGCTGGGATGGGAACAGAGCCGGGCTGGGAGTGGGATCAGAGGGATCTGCTGGATCCCAGGGACCTGCTGCTGTTCCTGGATTTGGGATTGGGGTTCTTCTGCTGCTGGATCAGAGGGATCTGCTGCTGTTCCTGGATTTGGGTTCTTCTGCTGCTGGATCCCAGGGATCTGCTGCTGTTCCTGGTTCTGGGATTGGGGTTCTTTCCCTGCTGGATCAGAGGGATCTGCTGCTCTTCCTGGATTTGGTATTCGGGGTTGTTTCCCTGATCCCAGGGATCTGCTGCTGTTTGTGGATTTGGGTTTTGGGTTCTTCTGCTGGATCCCAGGGATCTGCTGCTGCTGCTCCCAGATTTGGGATTGGAGTTGTTTCCCTGCTGGATCCCAGGGATCTGCTACTGCTCATGGATTTGGGGTTGGGGTTATTTCCCTGCTGGATCAGAGGGATCTGCTACTGCTCATGGATTTGGGATTGGGGTTATTTCCCTGCTGGATCAGAGGGATCTGCTGCTGTTTGTGGATTTGGGATTGGGGTTATTTCCCTGCTGGATCCCAGGGATCTGCTGGCTGTGCCAGATCTCCTGGGAGCTGGGACATTCCTTGGGGAGAAGGCTCTGGGGCCGTGCTGGCTCTCAGTTCACCCCTGGCAGCCCCTGCTGGGAAGGGCTTGGAAGGGGCCCTTCACCCCCCCCACAACAGCCTGGCACTTCCCACAAACCCCAAAAACTCAGGATCCAGCTGCTGCTCCATCCTGCAGGAGCCCAAAAGCTGGGAAGGGGCGGAGGAGCAAAGCCCCTCCAGCTGGAGGAACTGGAGCAGAGGGGAGGAACAAATCCATTGCTGAGAGCAATTAAAAAGGAGGGGAATTGTCCTCTCCAGGCTGAGTCACTCCCCAGAGCCTGGCAGTGTTTGTGCACGGGGTGTGGCACCAGGGGAGGTGACAGCAGGGCCTGGTCCCTGCGGGGACACGGATCCAGGCTGGGCTTGGAGAGGGAAGTCGGCTTCTTGGAGGTTTTGAAGTGGAAATCCCAGCAAGAAGCAGCAGCTGGGCACCCTGGCT
The DNA here is from genome assembly GCF_026979565.1 of Vidua chalybeata. Lineage (NCBI taxonomy): Eukaryota > Metazoa > Chordata > Aves > Passeriformes > Viduidae > Vidua > Vidua chalybeata. The sequence continues at coordinate 1,130,495 of NC_071555.1, read as the reverse complement.
GAGTGTCAAAGGACGCTTGCCCGTCCTCTAATTAGTGCTTGGTGCTGCTAATTGGGCTTTTGGCGGAGCTTTCCCTGATTTTTTGGGGTGGTTTGGGAGCTGAGGGGGTCGCCCTAGGGCAGAGCTGGCTGCCAGGGGTGAAGGTTTTGCTCCAGGCTGTGCTTTCCCTCTTCCCCTGCTCCAGGAGGAAATTCCCATTCCTCTCTGTGCCCTGGGAATTCCCGCCAGAGCCCACAAATCCCCGTGGAAAAGCGGACTTTGAACTTGGTCTGTGCCGCCTCAGAATCACAAAATCAGAATAATTTGGGTTGGAAAAGATTTCCCAGATCACCAAATCCGACCTTTAAGCCCAGCTCTGAGCTGTTCTCCTCAGGCTCCTCCCAGCTCAGAGCCAGGTGGGAAGAATTTCTTTAGGAGCAGCCCTAAAAAAAGAACCATCAAACTCTTTTTTTTAGGGTTTGTCAGAGCCCAGGGTGTGGGGTCAGGGTCTGGATTTTTGGGGATTTTGTGTCTCTTTCACCTTGGATCCGTGTCTGCTTCCCATGAGAACCTTTTCCTGCTTGGCTCGTGCAGCCTCACCTGACCTGCTCTTCTGGCTGGTACCAGGCAGAGCGCAGCAATAAAATAAAAATAAAAACCCAAAGCAGCAGCCTTGAACCTTCAAACACAGCTGCTCCCTCTGCTGAGGTGTCGCTCGCAGGAGGAACTTTTCCTATCCATGAATTCCTGGATTTATGGAAGGGGAAAAAAACCTCCCCTGGCTGGGATAAATGCATTGGGAAGATCAGGAGAGATGGGATTTGATCCTAAATTAACCAGGATATTCCCTGTGCTCATTTAACCAACCTTCCAATTTTTTTTTTTTCCCCTTTATCCAGAAGGATCCTGATGTGTGCTCCCCTTTCCTGACCGGTCCCGAGCTCTGTGGAGCCAAAATATTTCTTAATACCCGAAAACGAGCTCGGAAATCCCATTTTTGTAGCACAGGAAGATCCCGATGTCCTGGGATTAACTGGGAGCTGTGGGGCTCCAGCGGGGTTTTGGGGTCCCTGCTGCTCATGCTTGGGGTTTTGTGTTGCAGTTCTGGCACAAATCCTGCTTCCACTGCGAGACCTGCAAGATGACCCTGAACATGAAGAACTACAAGGGCTACGAGAAGAAACCGTACTGCAACGCGTGAGTGCCGGCCCGGGGATCTCGGGGGATCCCTTCGGGGGGGATCTCCTCCTGGGGGATCCCTTCGGGGGGGATCTCCTCCTGGGGGATCCCTTCTGGGGGGATCTCCTCCTGTGGGATCCCTTCCTGTGGGGGATCCCTTCCTGTGGGGGATCCCTTCCTGTGGGGGATCCCTTCCTGTGGGGGATCCCTTCCTGTGGGGGATCTCCTTTGGGATCTCCTTTGGGATCCCTTCCTGTGGGGGATCTCCTCCTTTGGGATCTCCTGGGGGATCTCCTCCTTTGGGATCCCTTCCTGTGGGGGATCCCTTCCTGTGGGGGATCTCCTCCTGTGGGATCCCTTCCTGAGGGGGATCTCCTTTGGGATCTCCTTTGGGATCCCTTCCTGTGGGGGATCTCCTTTGGGATCTCCTTTGGGATCCCTTCCTGTGGGGGATCTCCTTTGGGATCTCCTTTGGGATCCCTTCCTGTGGGGGATCTCCTCCTTTGGGATCTCCTGGGGGATCTCCTCCTTTGGGATCCCTTCCTGTGGGGGTTCCCTTCCTGTGGGGGATCTCCTCCTGTGGGACCCTCCTGTGTGGGATCTCCTTTGGGGCCTCCTCTCCTGCTGTGGGGCCTCTCCTGTGCTGTGGGGGATCCTCCTGTGGGGTCTCTCTTGTGGGGGGATCCTCCTCCTGCTCTGGTGGGGGATCTCCTGTGGGATTTTGTGGGGGTTCCTGCCATGGGGGATCCTTGTGGGGTCTGCTGTGGGATTTTGTGGGATCTCCTGTGGGCTCTGCTGTGGGATTTTGTGGGGGATTTTCTGGGGGATCCTGTGGGGTCTCCTGCATGTTCCCCTCTCCAAGCCCCGTGCCCAGCCTGGGACGGGCTCTGGGGGCACCCCGAGCCCCCCAGGAGCTCTGCCCCACTGACCCACAGCGCCCCGGGAGGGAGGGCAGGCCTGGCCTGGAGGAGCCTCAGGCTCAGGTAGTGCTGCTGTAAAACCAGGCTTACACCCCAGTTAATACTGGTGTAAAACCAGGCTTACACCCCAGTTAATCCTGGTGTAAAACCAGGCTTACACCCCCGTTAATACTGCTGTAAAACCAGGCTTACACCCCCGTTAATACTGGTGTAAAACCAGGTTTACACCCCAGTTAATACTGGTGTAAAACCAGGCTTACACCTCAGTTAATACTGGTGTAAAACCAGGCTTACACCCCAGTTAATACTGGTGTAAAACCAGGCTTACACCCCAGTTAATACTGGTGTAAAACCAGGCTTACACCCCAGTTAGTGCTGCTGTAAAACCAGGCTTACACCCCAGTTAATACTGGTGTAAAACCAGGCTTACACCCCAGTTAATACTGGTGTAAAACCAGGTTTACACCCCAGTTAATACTGGTGTAAAACCAGGCTTACACCTCAGTTAATACTGGTGTAAAACCAGGCTTACACCCCAGTTAATACTGGTGTAAAACCAGGCTTACACCCCAGTTAATACTGGTGTAAAACCAGGCTTACACCTCAGTTAATACTGGTGTAAAACCAGGCTTACACCCCAGTTAATACTGGTGTAAAACCAGGCTTACACCTCAGTTAATACTGGTGTAAAACCAGGCTTACACCCCAGTTAGTGCTGCTGTAAAACCAGGCTTACACCCCAGTTAATACTGGTGTAAAACCAGGCTTACACCCCAGTTAGTGCTGCTGTAAAACCAGGCTTACACCCCAGTTAATACTGGTGTAAAACCAGGCTTACACCCCAGTTAATACTGGTGTAAAACCAGGCTTACACCTCAGTTAATACTGGTGTAAAACCAGGCTTACACCCCAGTTAATACTGGTGTAAAACCAGGCTTACACCCCAGTTAATACTGGTGTAAAACCAGGCTTACACCCAGGGAGGGATTTCTTCCCAATATTCCTGATTTTACTCTCTGTAAGTTTTTACTTTTGCTCTTTAAATTTGACTTTTCTGAGTTCCACGGAAAGGAGAAGTGGTGAGAGCTGGGCTTGGCCAGACCCTCCCATTTCCGTGGGGTTTTTTCTTTTTTCCTTTTTTTTTTTTTTGGTGGTTTTTGCTGGGGGTGGCTGTGGCTCGTCCAAAATCCAGAGGAATTTTGAGGGGAAATCTGTTAAATCCCAATTTGGGCAGGGAATGGCTTTTCTTGGGGTCTCCCCCAGGGTGACAATGCAAAGAACTGATTGAAAATAATTTTTGTTTTTTTTTTGTGGGCGAACAGCACCGTTGGAGCTCCATCTTTTGGGGGGAAAGCGGGAAATTTTGGGGTCTTTTGAGGGGGGGGATGTTTGTGCTGAGGCAGGCGGGCTCTGCCTTTGGGGGTGATGATTTTGAGCCCCTCCCCAGCTGTCCCGAGTGTCCTGACCCAAAACTTTCCCCCCTGGGCCGTGGGATTTGCCCATCCCCAGGCTCAGGGTCCTGTTCTTGCGCTCTCCCTGCCGGGGAAGTGGGATAATAATGGGAAATTCCTGACATTCCAAGGAGTCTGCGCAAGCCCTGCTTCTCACCCCCCTCTCCCGGGGCTCCCTTTGATGCTGCTGCTGCTTTAACCCTTCCCAGCCCGGCACTGAGCACACAAACTGCCCCCAAAACCCTTTTGTTCTTCCCATTTTCCTTGTCTAAAATAAACCAAAAGGGGAAGTGGGAGCAGCTGGGAGTTCCCGGAGGATTTTCCCGGGGGTTGAGATGTGGAGAGAGCCGGGAAAACTCCAGGCTTGGATTTGGGCTTGGTTCCTTCTCAGCTGCTCCCAGGAGTATCCTGGGAGAGCAGAAACTGCAGGAGAGATGTGCCTGGCTGGGGACATCCCGGGAAGAGCGCAGAAAAACAAAAAGAAATTCCCAAATTTGCCGGGTTTGGAGGGGCAGGATCCTCCGTGCTGGGAGAAGGGGGTGGAAAAGCAACGTTTATCCTGGCAGGGGAGAGGCTGCTGCTCCAAACAGGCTCCTCTCTGTTCCAGCCCTGGGCCCCTGCCAAATTCCTGAGTTTCTTTCTTCTGGGAGAGCAGGAGGAAGAGGGCTGGGCTTCCTCCAGCCCTGCCATTGCCCCAGCCATAAATCCGGGAGGAATCTTTGGGAATGGCCTGGAGGCAGATGGGACAGTCCCCACCCCCCTCGCTGTCCCCTCCTTGGCTCCAGCTGGGCACTGGTGGCACTGGTGGCACTGGTGGCACTGGTGGCTCACTTGGAAGTGACATTCAGGGCTGGGCTGCACTCTTGGACTGAGCTGGAAGTGGAAGAAGGGAAAATCCAAGGAAACCTGAGGCTTTTCCAGATGAAAAGTGGGGAAAAGTTGGATACAAGAGACAGGCAAGGCTGGAGTTGCAGGCTCCAGCTGCTCCCAAAGACACATTTTATAGAGATTTTTATATTAAACATCTATTTTATAAATACATTAACATCTATTTTATAAATACATTAACATATATATTATAAATAGATTAACATCTATTTTATAAATAGATTAACATATATATATTATAGATTAACATCTGTTTTATAAATATATTAACTTATATATTATAAATAGATTAGCGTATGTTTTATAAATGTATAATCATATTTTATAAATGCATAATAATATTTTATAAATATATAAAATTAGATTTTATAGGTATAGACATCTAGTTTATAAATATAGAACTGTATTTATTTATAAAATATATAAATTTTTTTAAAGTAAATATTATATCTGAAGATATATTTTATATTAAACTCGCTGTGCTGAGGCTGAGGGATCAGGGAGATCCCCCTGTGCAGCACAAATCCCACCTGGAAAATCCCGGATGAGGGCTCAAATGTGAATATCCAGGGATCTGCTGTGGTTCCTGGATTTGGGATTGTTTCCCTGCTGGATCCCAGGGATCTCTTCCTGCTCCTAGATTTGGGATTGGGGTTGTTCCTGTGCTGGATCAGAGGGATCTGCTGCTGTTTGTGGATTTGGGATTGGGGTTGTTTCCCTGCTGGATCCCAGGGACCTGCTGTGGTTCCTGGATTTGGAATTGTTTCCCTGCTGGATCCCAGGGATCTGCTGTGGTTCCTGGATTTGGGATTGTTTCCCTGCTGGATCCCAAGGATCTGCTGTGGTTCCTGGATTTGGGATTGTTTCCCTGCTGGATCCCAGGGATCTGCTGTGGTTCCTGGATTTGGGATTGTTTCCCTGCTGGATCCCAAGGATCTGCTGTGGTTCCTGGATTTGGGATTGTTTCCCTGCTGGATCCCAGGGATCTGCTGTGGTTCCTGGATTTGGAATTGTTTCCCTGCTGGATCCCAGGGATCTGCTGTGGTTCCTGGATTTGGGATTGTTTCCCTGCTGGATCCCAAGGATCTGCTGTGGTTCCTGGATTTGGGATTGTTTCCCTGCTGGATCCCAGGGATCTGCTGTGGTTCCTGGATTTGGGATTGTTTCCCTGCTGGATCCCAAGGATCTGCTGTGGTTCCTGGATTTGGGATTGTTTCCCTGCTGGATCCCAAGGATCTGCTGTGGTTCCTGGATTTGGGATCGGGGTTGTTTCCCTGCTGGATCCCAAGGATCTGCTGTGGTTCCTGGATTTGGGATTGGCCTGGCCATGGCATTGGCCTCTCCTGCCCCCTGCAGCCCTGGCACTGGGACATTGGGACAAATCCTGGAGAAATCCTGTGCCAGGCTGCTGCTGGGCTCTCTGCACCAGGAGGGCTGCCCCAGCCATCCCGGGATCCTGGCAGGATCCCAGCCCTCCCCTGCGCCCATTCCCGGTGGGATCTCTGCGGGCTGGGGCTGATTCCGGTGCTGACAAAGGCTCCGTTTGTGTTTTAAGCTCATCCCCAGGAGCAGCAGCCCTTTGAGAGGCAGGATGTGACCTCGGAGCCTCCTGGCAGAGCACAGCCAGTTGCTTCCTTTGTTCAAATCTCCTCTGCCCAATCCTTCCCGAAGGGTTCCCGGATCCCTGCCCCAGCTGGGGGGTGGCTGTCACCCCTGGGAGCTGCAGGCACAGGGAATGTTTGAATCCAGGGCTGCTCCTTGATGGACCAGTCTGCCAAAATCTGGTTTGAAGCCTCAATATAAGCAACACTCGGAGCTCCCGAGGTTTTTCCAAACACTGGCGGCTGTCACATCATCCCTGGCGTTTTTTTGGGATCAGATTCGGGGTTGGGCCGTGCTGGGGATGCAGAGTCTGCTCCCAAATTCCATCAGTTGTCTCTGGAGAGCAGCTGGGCCATGCCAGGCTGCACTCCCAGGAGTTTTTAGTGGTGTTCCAGGATTTATCCTCATTTCCAGCCTGGGAAAAGCTCCAAAGGGAGCAGCTCAAGTGCTGCTGCTTGGGATGGGAGGTTTTGGGGGAAATGCTGCTTTTAGGGCAGGACTGGGATGGAATGGGGTGCGAGTGCTGGGAGATTCACCTCGATCTGGAAATTCTCTCCTGCTGTGGGGCAGGGAAGGTGGGAACACGGGGAATAGGGATCCCATGGAAAGCAGGCACGGTGCTGCTGTGGGAAGGAAGGTCTGGATTCACTTCCCAACATCCCTATGGAATTTCCCTCCCTGCCTGGGGATGTGCAGGAGTTGCTGGTGGCCCCCAAATGAGCCCTTTACCACATGGTGGCCGGGGGGCTGCCGGGAGCAGCTGGATCCTTCTCCTGGAGGGATGAATTCCCATCCCTCTGGGAATGGCTGTGCTCAGCCCTCTCCTTCTCCCGGAGGGATGAACTTCCACCCCTGGGGAATTGCTGGGCTCAGAGGGATGAACTTCCATCCCCCAGGAATTGCTGGGCTCAACCCTCTCCTTCTCCTGGAGGGATGAATTTCCACCCCCCAGGAATTGCCGGGCTCCGAGGGATGAACTTCCATCCCCTGGGAATTGCTGTGCTCTCAGCCCTCTCCTTCTCCTGGAGGGATGAACTTCCATCCCCTGGGAATTGCTGTGCTCCGAGGGATGAATTTCCACCCCTTGGGAATTGCCAGGATGAATTCCCACTCCCCGGGAATTGCCAGGGTGAATTCCCACCCCCCGGGAATTGCCAGGCTCCGAGGGATGAATTTCCATCCCCAGGAATTGCCAGGATGAATTTCCACACCCGGGAATTGCCGGGATGAATTTCCATCCCCGGGAATTGCCGGGATGAATTCCCACTCCCCGGGAATTGCCAGGCTCTGAGGGATGAATTTCCATCCCCAGGAATTGCCGGGATGAATTTCCATCCCCGGGAATTGCCGGGCTCAGCCCGCCCCTAATGCCGGCGCCAGCCTCCTCTGACCTGATTTAGCAGCGCCACAGAAGCCGCCTGGTCTGGGCCCCCGGGGCTCCCCTGCTGGTCAGGGGCCAGGGTTTGGTGGGGATTTGTGGGGTTTTGGGGGTGTTTGGGGTCCCTGCCGTGCCCTGCGCTGTTGTGTGTGGAATCCTGGAATATCCTGAGTTTAAGGGACCCCCAGCAATCCCAGCCTGTTTCAGGGTGTTGTCCAAACATTCCTGGGGCTCTGGGATCCACAGGGATCATCAATCCAACTCCAGGCCCTGCACAGACACCCCAAAAATCCCACCCTGTCCCTGAGAGCATGGTCCAAACCCTCCTGGAGCTCTGGCAGCCTTGGGGCTGTGCCCATTCCCTGGGGAGCTGTTCCAGTGCCTGAGCACCCTCTGGGGGGACAAAAAAATTCCCAAAATCCAGCCTGAACCTCCCAGGCACAGCTCCAGCCCTTCCCTTGTGCTGTCCCTGTCACTGAGATCGGAGCTGCCGCCCCTGAGGAGTCTCCCCTCACTTTTCCAGCTGCATCCAGAGGTGGCTTTTCCTTAGGTTTCCTCACCCACCCGGGATCCTGTGGAGCTGCAGCTCAGGGAGGGTTTTCCTGCTCCTCCATCCCTGTGTGTCCCTGGGATCCACGGGACAGCAATTCCAGCAGGGAATTGTGTGCAGACTGCAGGGAGGGATGGATGGAGGGATGCCAGCAGTGAGGAGAGACCCCGAGGTTCCCCACCCAATCCCCCCTGCAGTCTGTTGGCTCCTCTCCATCAATCCCTGGGATAATCCGTGTCTGGCCGGTGCTGGAGCAGCCCTGGGCTCCTCACACCCCCCCTGGGCACTGCAGCAGCCTCAGCAGCACCAACCCAGCACCCACCAAAACCTGGGTCCCACCCTGGATCCCAGGTCCTATCCCCAATCCTGTCCCCAATCCCTGAAGGGCTGAAACGCCTCCTCCCCAGGGAGCAGGTCGTGGGAGCTGGGGGGAAAAAGCAGTTCCCAGTCCCGTGGAAGATCCTGAATCCCAAATTCCAGAATGCCTCTGGAGTGCTTCTTCCCCATGGAGCAGCTCCTGGGAGCTGGGGGGGGAAAAAGTGGTGCCCAATCCTTGGGGAGGATCCTGAATCCCAAATTCCTGAAGGGCTGAAACGCCTCCTCCCCAGGGAGCTGGGGGAAAAAGTGGTGCCCAGTCCTGTTGGAGGATCCTGAATCCCAAATTCCCAAATGCCTCTGGGATGCCTCCTCCCCAGGGAGCAGCCCCCAGGAGCTGGGGTTCCCAATCCCGGGGGAGGATCCCGAATTTTGTTCATCCCACACCCGGCACAGACGGATCCCTCCCGCCTGCTGACTCAGGGCTGAGCAAAAGCTGCCTCAAATCCTTGGGAGATTTCCTCACAATCCAAAGGAAACCTAATCCCAGCTTCATCCCTGGCTGGCTGCTGCTCCCCCAGGCTGGGCTGGAGCAGGACACGGCGCTGCGTTCAATCCAGCCGGGCTGCTTGTTGTTGTCTGGGTTATTTTTTAATCCCCTCCTCCTCCTCCTCCTGTGGTTTTCCAGCTCTCCTGTGCTCCACAGGGCTGGATTTCTGCCTTTCCCAGCCCTCCTGAGCTCCACAGGGCTGGATTTCTGCCTTTCCCAGCTCTCCTGAGCTCCACAGGGCTGGATTTCTGCCTTTCCCAGCCCTCCTGAGCTCCACAGGGCTGGATTTCTGCCTTTCCCAGCCCTCCTGAGCTCCACAGGGCTGGATTTCTGCCTTTCCCAGCCCTCCTGCGCTCCACAGGGCTGGATTTCTGCCTTTCCCGGCTCTCCTGAGCTCCACAGGGCTGGATTTCTGCCTTTCCCAGCCCTCCTGAGCTCCACAGGGCTGGATTTCTGCCTTTCCCGGCTCTCCTGAGCTCCACAGGGCTGGATTTCTGCCTTTCCCGGCTCTCCTGAGCTCCACAGGGCTGGATTTCTGCCTTTCCCAGCCCTCCTGTGCTCCACAGGGCTGGATTTCTGCCTTTCCCAGCTCTCCTGAGCTCCACAGGGCTGGATTTCTGCCTTTCCCAGCTCTCCTGAGCTCCACAGGGCTGGATTTCTGCCTTTCCCAGCCCTCCTGAGCTCCACAGGGCTGGATTTCTGCCTTTCCCAGCCCTCCTGAGCTCCACAGGGCTGGATTTCTGCCTTTCCCAGCCCTCCTGAGCTCCACAGGGCTGGATTTCTGCCTTTCCCAGCCCTCCTGAGCTCCACAGGGCTGGATTTCTGCCTTTCCCAGCCCTCCTGCGCTCCACAGGGCTGGATTTCTGCCTTTCCCGGCTCTCCTGAGCTCCACAGGGCTGGATTTCTGCCTTTCCCGGCTCTCCTGAGCTCCACAGGGCTGGATTTCTGCCTTTCCCAGCCCTCCTGAGCTCCACAGGGCTGGATTTCTGCCTTTCCCAGCCCTCCTGAGCTCCACAGGGCTGGATTTCTGCCTTTCCCAACCCTCCTGTGCTCCACAGGGCTGGATTTCTGCCTTTCCCAGCCCTCCTGAGCTCCACAGGGCTGGATTTCTGCCTTTCCCAGCTCTCCTGAGCTCCACAGGGCTGGATTTCTGCCTTTCCCAGCTCTCCTGAGCTCCACAGGGCTGGATTTCTGCCTTTCCCAGCCCTCCTGAGCTCCACAGGGCTGGATTTCTGCCTTTCCCAGCCCTCCTGAGCTCCACAGGGCTGGATTTCTGCCTTTCCCAGCCCTCCTGAGCTCCACAGGGCTGGATTTCTGCCTGGCTGCTCTGCTCGGCGTTATCAGTGCCCGGGGCAGGGATGCGGTTGCCATGGGCAGGGATGCGGTTGCCATGGCAATGGGAGATCCCGGCTGGCAGGGTGGGGATGGATCAGGATGGAGTGGCCAGCAGGAGCAGGGGGGGGTCACCCTTCATCCCTCCCCTGTCCTTGGCACTGCTGGGGCCACGCCTCGAGTGCTGTGTCCAGTGCTGAGCCCCAGCTTTGGGAAGACAGCTGAGGAATTTAGCCTGAAAGATTCCACAATTCCACAACTCCACAATTCCAGGGTGGGAATTGCTCTGCTGTGCTGGAGCACCTGGGCAGGTGGGGCCAGGGGACAGTGGCATTAACCCTGTCCTTCCCTCGGCAGACACTACCCGAAGCAATCCTTCACCATGGTGGCAGACACGCCCGAGAACCTGCGCCTAAAGCAGCAGAGCGAGCTCCAGAGCCAGGTGAGCCCCTCGAATTCCCAAAATTCCCGTGGGAAGATCCCACCCTGACCTTTCCCTGTTGTGTTTCTGTCTCTGAAGGTTCCATATTTTGGGATTTCTCTGCGTTCCCTCTCCTGAGGGGCCCTTCCAGCCCTGACAGTTCCAGGATTCTTTGGGTGCTCCTCAAATTCCCAAATTCCCATGGGAAAATCCCACCCTGACCTTTCCCTGTTGTGTTTCTGTCTCGGAGGGTTCCATATTTTGGGATTTCTCTGCATTCTCTCTCCTGAGGGGCCCTCCCAGCCTTGGAACTGACAATTCCAAGTCAACTGGAACTCCATGACTGACAATTCCATGATTCTCTGGCTGCTTCCCAAACCCCTCCCAAGCCCTGGTGCTTCCCACAGGGAAGGCCGAGGCAGGTTTGGGGTGCAGCTCCCTCCTCTCAGGCCTCACCTGTGTTTGCTGTTCCCTTCACCCCTGTTCCCAGAGGGGGATTCTGCCTCTCCCACTCCCATTTGCCTTCTCCTGGCTGGATTCCAGGTGGGAAAGGGCAGGATCCTCACCTGGACAGGTGTGCACCTGTTGCATTAGGCCTTTTTCTGGCCCAGAGATGGGGCAACTGAGAGGTGTTTTAAAAACTTTTATTCCATTTTCAGTCTCATGAGAAGGGTGAGACAGATGGTATAATCCATGTAAATCAGAATATAAATTCATATATAGATCAGAAGCCAACTATCTCCTAATTACAATATAAACATTTCTTAATCTATCAACTTTAACCACACTAAAAAAATAAATACCTTAAAACCAACAATCTAAAATTACCCCTTGTAAGTCCTACCACATCTTTCATAATTCTATTTCTCCAAAGTACCTAGCCTTATTTGCAAAACCCTCCTTTAAAGCTTATTTCTAATTTCATTTCTCTCTCAACAATATTCTGTTCCTAATCCTGTTCCATAACATTCCCAAAGCCAACGTTTCTTGTCTCAGAGTTTACACACGGGTACACGCTCTGCCAAGCTTCAAACATTTCCTACAAATCCATTTCCCACCTGCACCCTCCAAATGTTTCCTGAAAAACCAAATTTCACAGGGAGAAACAAACAGCTGGAGAGGGCCTGGAGGAGAATTCCTGGTTTTTCTGGGAAGAGCAGAGCCTGGGGGACAGGCTGCTGGCCAGGCATGCCCTGCTTTGTCCCCTGCAGGTGGCCCTGGGATTGTCCCTGCGGTGATCCCGGATTTCCCTTTGCTCCAGAGCTCTGGGGAAAGGGCTGGGAGCATCAGTTTGGTAGGAAAACTGCTGGAAGTGCAGGAATGGGCATGGGGAGGGGGTGAGCCTGCCTGGGGAAGGGGCTGGAGCACCAGGAGAGGCTGAGGGAGATGGGAAAAAGGCTCTGGAAGAAGAGGATCAGGAATTCCCAATCCCCACAAATCCCTGGGAGGAGCCAGCTGGGGGCCAGGCTTTTCCCCAAATTGACAGGATGAGAGGAAGGTCGTTCCAGGGAAGGTTTAAGGTGGATTTTAGGGAAAAAGCATTCACTGGAAGGGATGTCCAGCATTGCAAGGAGCTGCCCGGGGCAGTGTGGATTTCTGGAAATGTCCCCAGCCAGCCCCAGTGGGTTAATGGGGGCAGGGTTGGACTCTGAGCTCACGGGGCTTTTCCAGCCATAACAATTCCACGTTTTCCTGGGCTCTGGAATCTCCTGAGCCGTGGGTGAGCTTTGATGCCAGCCCAAAAATCCCATCCAGAGGTGATCCTGTCAGTGAGGAGAGCTCGGGATGGGGTGGGATTTTCTGGGATTTTCCTGTCCTGTTTTCTGGGGTTTTCCTGTCCTGTTTCCTGGGCTTTTCCATGCTCTTTTCTGGGATTTCCCTGTGCTGTTTTCTGGGGTTTTCCCTGCTGTTTCCAGTCGGTTTTTGGGATTGGGATCAGATCCCTGCCTGCCATGCTCTGAAGGATGCTGTGACCTTCTTCCTTCTCTTCCCATTATCCTGAGAGTGCCAGGAGCCAATCCATGGGAATGCATCCGGGAGGAGGGGGAGGATGGGGGAGCGGGGCCGGGGCCACCACGGGGTCCCCAAAGCTCAGCTTTTGTCCCCAAAGCTCAGCTTTTCTCCCAGCCCTTCCCCCTGGGAGCGGCCCAGCAGATCCCTGGCTCAGGCTCAGAGCTGAGCCCAGCCTGGGGCTGGATTTGTGTCCACGCAGCGATGACAGGGCCAGGGGATGACAGGGACAGGGGATGACAGGGACAAGGGGGACACCGTGGCTTTTCCATGGCAACCACGGAGCTGCTGCTGCTCCAGTGCTGGAGTCTCCAGGCTTTTCCTGGGGTGTTGGTGATGAAAGCAGAGCCTGGGGAGGGTTTGAGCTCTGCCTGGGAAGGGATTTGAGCTCTGCCTGGGGAGGGTTTGAGCTCTGCCTGGGCTGAGGTTTGAGCTCTGCCTGGGAGGGTTTGAGCTCTGCCTGGGGAGGGTTTGAGCTCTGCCTGGGCTGAGGTTTGAGCTCTGCCTGGGCTGGGGTTTGAGCTCTGCCTGGGAGGGTTTGAGCTCTGCCTGGGCTGAGGTTTGAGCTCTGCCTGGGCTGAGGTTTGAGCTCTGCCTGGGCTGAGGTTTGAGCTCTGCCTGGGGAGGGTTTGAGCTCTGCCTGGGCTGAGGTTTGAGCTCAGCCTGGGGAGGGTTTGAGCTCTGCCCGGGCTGAGGTTTGAGCTCTGCCTGGGAGGGTTTGAGCTCTGCCTGGGCTGAGGTTTGAGCTCTGCCTGAGAGGATTTGAGCTCTGCCTGGGAGGGTTTGAGCTCTGCCTGGGAGGGTTTGAGCTCTGCCTGAGTGGGGTTTGAGCTCTGCCTGGGTGGGGTTTGAGCTCTGCCTGAGTGGGGTTTGAGCTCTGCCTGAGTGGGGTTTGAGCTCTGCCTGGGTGGGGTTTGAGCTCTGCCTGAGTGGGGTTTGAGCTCTGCCTGAGTGGGGTTTGAGCTCTGCCTGGGCTCGGCTTTGAGCTCTGCCTGGGCTGAGGTTTGAGCTCAGCCTGGGGAGGGTTTGAGCTCTGCCTGAGTGGGGTTTGAGCTCTGCCTGGGAGGATTTGAGCTCTGCCTGGGTGGGGTTTGAGCTCTGCCTGGGCTGGGGTTTGAGCTCTGCCTGGGAGGATTTGAGCTCTGCCTGGGCTGGGGTTTGAGCTCTGCCTGGGCTCTCCTGGCCCGGGGGGACTCGCAGCCCCTCGGGAGCTGGGTGGGGCACGGCCCTGCAGGGAGGGTGGCTCTTGTTCCATGGTCACCACAGCCCCTGTGCCAGGCGTGCCCAGCTCCCGGGGCCTGCCAGGCTCGGGGACACTGGGGTGGCAGGGATGGGACAGTGGGTGACGAGGATGGGTGACAGGGGGTGGGACACTGGGCACCTGCAGGGGTGGGGTGGCAGGGACAGGGTCCTGGACACCCACAGGGATGGGTGACAGGGGTGGGGTGGCAGGGGTGGGTGACAATAATGGGGTGCCAAGGATGAGGAGCTGCAAGGATGGGTGACAGGGACACGGTGACAGGGATGGGACACTGGGCACCTGCAGGGGCAGGGTGCCAGGCACAGGGTGGGTGGCAGCAGTGGTTCCGTGCCACTCCTCTGTCCCCTCTATTTGTGTCCCCGAGGAGGCGCCTCCCGTTCCGCTCACGGGAAGCTGCTGGATAATGATGTCCTGTGAGGCCAAAAGTGTCCCCAAAGTGCCACCCTGGTGCCCACAGGCTGCTCTTCCCAGCCCACGTGTGGCAGGGAAATTGCAGGTTCCCATCCTGGGGCTCCTTTTCCGAGCCTTTCCCGGGGGGGGAATTTGGGCACGGCCCTTCCTGCCCGAGGGTCCCGTGTGGGGGTGGCAGTGCCACTCCTGTCCCTGCTGTGCCAGCCCCTCTGGGAGCAGTGTCACCTCGGTGCTGGGGACAAAAAGGGGGAGGGTGTGATGTGTGAAGGGTTTTTTGCAGGGTTTTTCTGGCTCCCTTTGGATAACTCACGGATGCACTCGGAGTCACGGCACAGAGGGAGCAGCTCCCCCAGGAAAATGAAGTGTGGGGTTAATTAATTCCTTAAATTATTCTTGTCCTTGTCATGGGGATGCTGCCAGGTGGGTTTTGAGGGCTGAATTCCTGTGTCCTGAACATCAGCAGGGTGAAAAACCAGATTCACTGGGGATGTGCAGGAAGGCTCAGGGATGTTTAGGAATGTTCAGGGATGTTCAGGGAGGCTCAGGGATGTTCAGGGAGGCTCAGGGATGTTCAGGGATGTGCAGGGATGGACAGGGTGGCACAGGGGTATTCAGGGATGTGCAGGCAGGCTCAGGGATGGGCAGGGATGCTCGAGGATGCTCAGGAATTCCCTGGGAAGGCTCAGGGAGGCTTGGGGATGTTCAGGGAGGCTCAGAAATGTTCAGGGAAGCTCAGGAATGTTCATGGAGACTCAGGGAGGCTCAGGAATGTTCAGGGATGCTCAGGAATGCTCAGAGATGTTCAGGGATGCTCAGGAATGTTCAGGGAGGCTCAGGGAGGCTCAGGAATGTTCAGGGATGCTCAGGAATGCTCAGGAATGTTCAGGGATGCTGAGGAAAGTTCAGGGATGCACAGGGGGTGCCCCTGAGCGAGGCAGGAGCCCTGGCAGGAGCTGCTCCCCCAGGGAAGCCGTGGTGGGTGGCAGTGGGGGCTGGGCAGGCCCAGCTGTGCCCTGTCCCTCCTCTGGCCCTGTTCCAATCCCTTTTCCTGCCCCCAGATCCGCTACAAGGAGGAGTTTGAGAAGAACAAGGGGAAAGGCTTCAGCGTGGTGGCCGACACCCCGGAGCTGCAGAGGATCAGGAAGACTCAGGACCAGATCAGCAACGTGAGTGGCCTCTCGCCCCTGCTGTGACCTCCAGGGCAGCAGGGAGGGGACAAACAGCCTGGGGACACGGGTTCCTGCAGTCCTGGGAGGGACAGGGATGGGCAGGGGTGCTCTGGGGTGGACAGGGAGGCTCTGGGATTGGCAGGGATGGACAAGGAGGATCTGGGATGGACAGGGAGGCTCAGGAATGCTCAGGGATGGACAGGGAGGGTCTGGGATGGTCAGGGAGGCTCTGGGATTTGCAGGGATCCTCAGAGAGGCTCAGGGGTACTCAGGAATGTGCAGGGATGGACAGGGAGGATCAGGGAGGCTCTGGGATGGGCAGGAATGGACAGGGATGTGCTGGGATGGGCAGGGAGGATCTGGGATGGACAGGGAGGCTCTGGGATGTTCAGGGATGCTCTGGGATGGACAGGGAGGCTCAGGGATGCCCTGGGATCCCCAGGAGCAGTGGGCGTGGCTGCCCCTGCCCAAAATCTCCCAGCCAGGGAGGGAGCTCATTCCCCTGCAGCTGCAGGGCTGGCTTCTCCTGCTGGGCTCTCCCTGCTCTGTCACTCCTCTCCCTGAGGAGCCTCTTGGGCGCTGCCTGAGCTGCTCCCTGAGCTGCTCCTGCTTTTCCATCCCCAAGCCTCCCTGCCCAGGGGACACAGAGCCTGCCTGGGAGCTGCTGCTGCTCCTTGGAATGGGGGGGGATGGTGCCACGGCCGGAGCTCACACAAAAACCCAGGGAGCCCCAGCAGGGTGGGAGAGGGATTTTTATTCCCTCTTTTTCTGCTCCCATTGTGCTGCTCCCTGCATCCCCCTGGGTGTGATGGATTCACCAAACCCCGGGCAGGGAATGGGAGGTTTTTCCTGGGGGTTGAGTCTCATCCCAGAACAATTCCTCAGCCCACCCCCAGGGCACGGAAAGCTCCTCCTGTCCCCTCTGTGCCTCGGGGTGCTCTGGGCAGGTGTCCCCGTGCTGGGGGGTGGGGAAGGAGCCCCCCGGGATTTCCTGGGGTGGCAAAAAGAGCCGAGCTGGGATGAGGGGATGCAGGATCCCGAAATCCTTCAGGCTGGAAAAGCCACCGAGTCCAGCATGAGCCCAGCACTGCCTCAGCAGCAGCCCACGTGGGCTTTTTAACCCTTCCAGGCACGCTGGCTCCGCGGGGCAGCCCTGACTCCCTTTTTGGGAGGAATTCTCCCCAATTTCCCATCCGAGCCTGCCCTGAGGCCGTTTCCGTGTCCCAGCCCTTCTCCCCTGGGAGGAGCTGCTGCGGCAGGGCCGAGCTCTGAGCCGTGCCCCCCTCCCTGCAGATCAAGTACCACGAGGAGTTCGAGCGGAGCCGGATGGGCCCCAGCCCCGGCGAGGGCTCGGAGCCCGAGCGCCGCAATTCCCAGGAGAGCGGCGGCTACCGGAGAGCAGAGCAGCCCCAGCAGCAGCACCACGGCCAGCCCGGAGCCACAGGTGGGTGGGGACAGCCCCGGGGCTGCTCTGCATCCCCCACATCCCAAAATCCCAGTGCAGGATCCAACCACATCCCAGTGTGGGATACGCTCAAATCCCAGTGCAGGATCCACCCAAATCCCAGTGCAGGATCCACCCAAATCCCAGTGCGGGATACACTGAAATCCCAGTGCAGGATCCAGCCACATCCCAGTGCAGGATCCACCCAAATTCCAGTGCAGGATCCACCCAAATCCCAGTTCATGGATCCACCCAAATCCCAGTGCAGGATCTAGCCACATCCCAGTGCCTGGATCCATCCAAATCCCAGTGCAGGATCCAGCTGAATTCCAGTTCATGGATCCACTGAAATCCCAGTGACTGAATCCATCCAAATCCCAGTGCAGGATCCACCTTTCCCTCCACATCCCAGTGCAGGATCCACCCACATCCCAGTGCAGGATCCCCTGTCCCTCCCCATCCCAGATCAGGATCCCCATTCCTCCATGGACCCCCTGTCCCTCCCATCCCAGTTCATTCCCTTTCCCTCCCCAGTTTACCAGCAGCAGCAGCAGCCGCCTCCATCCCAGTCCTACGGCTACAAGGAGCCGGCGGCTCCGGCCTCGTCCCAGCGCAGCGCCCCGGCCGGAGGGGGGGTGAGCTCAGCCCAGCCCCCAACTCCCACCCCGGGGGTCCCTGTGCTCCCTCAGCCCCAGGAGAAACCGGTTTGGGGGTTGGGTGCTCGGTTTGGGGGTTTGGAGGCTCAGTTTTGGGGGGGTTGGGTGCTCGGTTTTGGGGGGGTTGGAGGCTCAGTTTTGGGGGGTTGGGTGCTCGGTTTTGGGGGGTTGGAGGCTCAGTTTTGGGGGGTTGGGTGCTCGGTTTTGGGGGGTTTGGAGGCTCAGTTTGGGCACTGGGAACTGCCCAGATCCAGCTCCGAGCCTGTCCCTGGGGAGGGGCTGTGACCCCTCTGGCCTTGGGGAAGGACCAAAGGTGCCAGTGACCCCTCTGTCCCCAGGATGGGGCTGTGCCACGACCCTCGTGTCCCCTGGGGCTGTGACAGTGACCCCCATGTCCCCTGGGGCTGTTCCCTGTCCCCTGGGGCTGTGACAATGACCCACCCCCGTGTCCCCTGGGGCTGTGACAATGTCCCCGTGTCCCCACAGAAGCGTTTCCGTGCCGTCTATGACTACAACGCGGCGGACGAGGACGAGGTGTCCTTCCAGGACGGGGACACCATCATCAACGTGCAGCAGATCGATGACGGCTGGATGTACGGCACGGTGGAGCGCACGGGGGACACGGGCATGCTCCCGGCCAACTACGTGGAGGCCATCTGAGCCCGGGGACACGGCCCCGCCCGTGTCCCCTCCCCGTGTGTGCGTCTCTTGTCCCCTCCCCGCCCGCTCCGCCCTCGGAGCCGTGTCCCCGTGTCCCCTCTGGGTCCGGCTTCTCTCGCCAGTTCTGCTCCGTGGTGGCCCCGTGGGGGCTGCGGGGCTGTGCGGGCTGGGGATCAAAGCCCCAAGGCGTTCCTGCCCCTGTCCCCTCTGTCCCCCCTGTCCCTCCCGGCCAGGGAGAGCTCCGCAGCCACCGGGATCCCAGGAAAGGGAGGGAGAGGCCACGTCAGGACCAAATTCCCGCTGTGGGGTGGGAGAGGCGAGGGGGGCTCACCCGAGGGTGCCCACCCCGAGGGTGCCCGGGGCTCGGGGTGGGCTGGCAGGGCTGGCAGCTCCCCCTGCTCGGCTCATCCCGCAGCTGCTCCCGGCGCTGCTTCCCGCCCACCCTCGCTCCCTTCAGTGCTCAGAGCAGGAAAGCTTCGGTTCAAACCCCCAGCAAAACCTCTCTGCTTGGCGTTCCGAGCTCTCGAGGAGCTCTGGCTGCTCCTGCCTCGGGCTGGGCTGTCCCGAGCCCTGCAGAGCAGCCGTGGGGCTTTTCCTGGGGGCGGCTGCTCTGGCTGGAGGGCTGGGCTGGGATGAGCCCCCTGGACTGGGATGAGCCCCCCGGACTGGGATGAGCCCCCCAGACTGGGATGAGCCCCCCAGAGCTCCAGTTCGTTCTGGGCTGGGGTCTGGGGGTCCCCTGGGGACCCCCACCCACAATGTTCCTGTTTTTCTCCTGCTGCTGCTGAGTGCTGCCACCCCTCTGGGCCCGCCCGGGGTGATTGTCCCCTAGGTGCTGTGGCACCCCGAGCCACCCCGCACCTCATTCCCAGCGCTGGTGGCAGCTTTTTGGGACCACTTTGGGATCACGTCATGGACCAAAACCGAGCACGTCCCTGCCCCCTTCTCCTCCGCGCTCCGGAGGCCTCGGGGCGGGATCGGGACAAACTGGAACCGAGCAGGGAGTGAGGAGCGGGGACCCGGGGACAGCGGGGGTGTCCCCCTGCCAGAACCTGGGGACAGCGGGGGTGTCCCCCTGCCAGGACCCGGGCACCGCAGCGGTGTCCCCCTGCCAGAACCTGGGGACAGCGGGGGTGTCCCCCTGCCAGGACCCGGGGACAGCGGGGGTGTCCCCCTGCCAGGACCCGGGCACCGCAGCGGTGTCCCCCTGCCAGGACCCGGGCACCGCAGCCATGTCCCCCTGCCAGGACCCGGGGACAGCGGCGGTGTCCCCCTGCCAGGACCCGGGGACAGCGGCGGTGTCCCCCTGCCAGGACCCGGGGACAGTGGGGGTGCCCCCCTGCCAGGACCCGGGCACCGCGGCGGTGTCCCCCTGCCAGGACCCGGGCACCGCGGCGGTGTCCCCCTGCCAGGACCCGGGGACAGCGGGGGTGTCCCCCTGCCAGGACCCGGGCACCGCGGCGGTGTCCCCCTGCCAGGACCCGGGGACAGCAGCGGTGTCCCCGTGCTGGCTGCGCTGTGGGGCCGGGAGGCTCCCAGGGGGAAGCGCCACCTTTGCTGTTCCCGCAGGAAAATCGGGAATGAGGGACCAAATGCCGAGTGAGACATTCCTTGGTCCTGCCGGGGCCGCGCCCTTGGGGACACCTCCCTTCCTCGGGGGCTGGGACTGGGGACAGCGGGGCCGGGGGCGGAGACCCGCCGGGAAAAGGCAATTCCGGCTGCGGTGGGATGGGGACAGGGATTCGGGGTGACACCGGGGCAGGAGCAGCCAGGATGGGCTGCCCGGGGTGGGAATCCCGGCTGGTGCTAAAACAGGGAGCACAAGGGCAGGGGGAGCCTCCTCGCCCTGCTAAATCCTCTTCTTAATCACGTTCTTGTCTGGGAATGGGGGGAGCATCAATGTGAATAAATCCTTTTCTAATGGACCAAATAACACAGGAAATTCCCTTTTGGGATACAGACCTTTTTTTAATCCTCCCCCGGAACCATTGTCCCTAAATTCTCCCCTCCCGTGCCCCTTTCACCCCCACCATGGGAAACAAACCTCTTACTGCTTGATTTCTGCCTTTTCTCTCAACTTTATGCACTTTTTTGCCTTTTTTTTTTCATAGCTGAAAAGCACCTGAACCTGTATTTAAAATAAATGAATAAATAAAAGAGTTTAAAAAAAATTACAAGGAGGAAGAACAATTAAAAAGCTGAATAATTGCTTCTCATCACGTGTAAAATAGACCTCGTCCATCCCAGCTTCCCTGGCTGTGTCTCAGTGCTGAGCTTAGAACGTGTTTTCCTTGGGATCCGTCGCTCTTTTGGGGTTTTGTCCTTGTGTCCTCCTGCCTGGGTTGAGCACCCACCAGTAAAAAAAAAAAAAAAATTTAAAAGTTATTTGGCCTTTTTATCCAAAAAAAAAAAAAAAAAAAAAAAAAAAACCACGGAATGGAACAACCCGACCAATTCTCTTGGATTGAAAATAAAAGTTTAATTTTTACCTGCTGATTGTGCTGGCTTTGATTGCGGCCGCTTTTCCTGCTTGGTTGGGACACGGGGAAGCTTCCAGAGCTGGGGAGGGGACAGGGAAGCTTCCAGAGCTGGGGTTTTCATCTCCCCTGAGCCTGGGACACGCCGGCATCCCCGGGGATCCTCCTGGGCTGCAGCTCCTGGGCTCCTCGCCTGCCTTTGGAAAGGCCAGGGATGTGTTTTGGAGCCCCCACCTCAGCCGAGGGCTTTCCGTGGAGCCCTGGGGATGCAGGTGGGATTTCCAGCGGTGTTTAATAAACATCTGGCGGGTGTGTAGGGACGGGTGTTGTTCATCAACAGCTCCGGTAAAAAAAGCCAGGAAAACAAAGCAGCAGTGCCGGGGAAGGCGAAGGGCGGTGCTGGGGCACCCCAGGAGCTCCAGCCAAGGTGACTTCAGGATGGGGCCGCGCTCATTTTCTCATTTTCCCTCCTTTCCCCAAAGGATGGGCCCGTTCCCAGCTGCGGACGGGGGGGGGGGGGACACATCCCCGTGGGCACCCCCTGAAGTGGGGAGCGCTTTGGGACAGAACAACCCCCGCGGGGACAGACGGCCCCGAGCGGCGGGGCTGGGCTGGGCCCGGCTGCCGCCGGGGTTTATCCCTTCATCCCCCCCAGGAACGCGGCTCCATCAGCTCCGGCATCGTCTCTGCATCCTGAGCGGAGCGAGCCGCGCTCGGGCGGGGAGGGGAGGACGCAGGGGCGGCTCTGCCCAGCAGCTCTGCCCGGAGCCCCAGAGCCCTGCCCGGAGCCCCGAGCCCCTCCCGGAGCCCTGCCCGGAGCCCCGAGCCCCTCCCGGAGCCCCGCAGCCCCTGCTCCGCCACCCCCTCCCTCCCTCCCTCACCATGCTGGACATTTTCATCCTGATGTTTTTCGCCATCATCGGCCTGGTGGTCCTGTCCTACATCATTTACATGCTCTGAAGAGCCGCCGCCGAGGAAGATGCGGCTCAGCAGCGGCCTCGCCAGCCGAGAGGCGGCCGGGTGAGCTCCTCGCCCCTCCAGGTGCGAATTCCAGGGAGGATAGTGCCGGGGGGGGGGCAGGGGGCAGGTTGGGGGTCGGTGCTGTTGGCTGTGGCCGCCTGGGCTGGAGGGGACGCGGGGGTGATTTTACAATCCAGGCCGCTCAGCCCCGGGCACGGCGCAGCTGCTGCCGGGTTCTCCCTGCCGGGTTGATCAGCGCGCTTGGAAAAGCCGCTCCTGCAGCACGGCCCGGTGGCTTTGGTTCCTGAGCGGGGGAAATGGAGCAGCTCCGGGGAGAGGCCGGGCGGGATCCCGGCTGCGTCATCCCAAGGAGCCAAAGGAGGCTCCCGGGGCCGGGGGCGGCTGCTCCTGCTCGGAGCTGCTCCATCCCCGCAGATCCCGCACGGAGCTGCTCCATCCCGGTTCTCCCGCACGGAGCTGCTCCATCCCTGTTCTCCCGCACGGAGCTGCTCCATCCCTGCAGCTCCAGCACGGAGCTGCTCCATCCCTGTTCTCCCGCACGGAGCTGCTCCATCCCGGTTCTCCCGCACGGAGCTGCTCCATCCCGGTTCTCCCGCACGGAGCTGCTCCATCCCGGTTCTCCCGCACGGAGCTGCTCCATCCCGGTTCTCCCGCACGGAGCTGCTCTATTCCCGCAGCTCCCGCACGGAGCTGCTCCATCCCGGTTCTCCCGCAGCTCGGGCCCGGCTCACACCGGCCTCTCCTTTCTCCTTCTCTCCCGCAGCCTCCGCCCGGTGCGCGTCCCTCGGAGCCTTCTGGAACAGCGTTAACCCCTGCGAGCCCGGCGCGGAGCACGGAGCGGTCACGGAGCCGGCGGGGCCGGGGACGGGAATGGGGGAACACGGGAGGGGGCTCCGAGGGGCTGTCCCGCTGCCGGGACGCGGCTGATCCCCCTGTCAGGACCTGTGTCCTTCCCCCTGTCAGGACCCGTGTCCTTCCCGCCGCCGGGACCTGCGATGCTCCCGGTAACGCACGCGGTGTCCCCAGGGGGATGAGAGGGGTCCTGTCCCCCCGCTTGTGTCGTGTCCCCTCGGTCCGAGGCCGCTCGTCTGGGCTTAATTTTAGGAAGTGGCTTCTATTTTTGATGAGCCATGTTCAGGGAGTGGAATAAAGAGGAATGCCACAGGAGAGGGAAGATGGCCCTGGTGTCACTGCAGGGATGGGGGTGGGGGACACGCGGCTCCAGGGACAAAGCCCGGGAGTGCAGAGGGATCCAGGGCATCCCGGGAATGCTGAAAGATCCGAAATCCAGCCCGAGGCACCTCTGTGTCCCCCTGCTCCAGCCTGTCCCCTCCCTGAGCGTCCCTACCCCTCTCTCAGGTCCCTCCCTGGTGTTTGGGGAAGCTCCAGGAGGCCTTGGATAGGAAAAGGAACACTTTTGGCACGATGGAAATTTCTGTGGGATGGAAAGAACATTTCAGAGCTTCATTTTTCCTCCCTTGGAGATGCGTGGGGAGGTGTTTGGGGCATCAGGAGGATTTTTCCTGTCCTTTTTTGAAGCCCTGCATCCATCCCTGCCCTCCCACTGCCACTCACAGGCAATGACTGAAAGCTTCACCCTCCTAGAAGGCAACATTTTCACATTCCTGGTGTCTCCCAGGGTTTTATTTTTTTTTAAGCAATAAACACCTGAAATATCCATAATGGGGAAAACTTTGTGCCCCTTCAGCTATCCCTGGAAGCACCACACAAGCGTGTGAGAGAAGGGGATCCAGGGAGAGCAGGGGGCCAGGAAATGCTGGAATGGGCTGCTGTGACTTTCAGGAGAGAGGGGAAAAAAGAGAGATTTCAGAGCCTGGGAATGCTGGATGTGGTCAGCGCTGCCAGCTGAATGCTCGACACTGCCATTTCCTGTCAGTCAAAGTCCCGAGAGAAACTCCGGGCTGGGGATTTCCTGGAGCCGCCCAGGGTGATCCCTCCCGCTGAGCCCCCGAGGTGAGGAAGCGCTGCTCCCTCTCTCCAGCACCAAATATAGCCGGGAATCGGGAGCCTGAAATATTCCGGGAGGAATTTCTGCAGGCACAAGTGGCTTCTCAATAACCTCCCGTCCTTCGGGAGCCGACATCTGCAGGGATGAGGGCAGAGCGAGTGAGGAGGAATGCGTGGAATGGAAACTCAGCTGAGTGTGAAAGCAGGAACGATCCTTTCCTCTGGCTCCCAGGCCTCGCAGAGCTGCCAGCTCTGCAGAGAAATCCCTTCCTGCAGGCCCCAAACCCGCCAGCTCCCTGCTGGAAGCTGGGGAGGGGTGGGAAAAGGCGACCAGGGCAGGAGAGGGGTTTGCAGGCAGCCAAAGGGGGCAGGGACAGTGCCCGTGCACAGCTCAGGCTGCAGCCGGGATCCAGCCCAGCCCCTGGCACGGGGGGATTTGCTCCTGGCCCTGCCTTTTACCCACTCTCCTCTGCAGCAGATAAAAATTTGGCAGCAAGAGGAAAATCACCCTTTTCTCAAGTACCCCCATCCCAGCTCGCCTCAGATCTTGTCAGTGTCTGAGCTGATCCAGGGGGAGCTGGAAAAGGAGGGAGCAGGGCTGGGAGCATTTCCCAGTTCACCCCAAACTGGGCAGGGGAGCGGGGCTGGGCTTCACTCCTTTGGGAAGGAAAGTCCTGTTTGTTGGAAATGTGGCAAAAAAAAAACTGCCACCAGGGATGTCCCATCCCTGAAGTGCCCCAGGCCAGTGTGGACGGGCCTTGGAGCACCCTGGGACAGTGGGAGGTGGCAGGGGTGGCACTGGATGGGCTTTAATGTCCCTTCCGAGGCAGCCCAAGGCCTCCCTGAGGCGCTGGGAGTGCCAGAGCCAGAGCAGTTAATGACAATTAATAAAGCCATCAATAATTCAGCAGGAGCAGCAGCCGGGCTGACATTCCAGCCCCGCCGGCTGCTCCAGGGAATCAAAGAGCTCCCTCTTCCCCTGGCTGAGCTCTCATAAAGGCCCCCCTTGTGCCGGGCTGGAATTTCTGGCTGCTTCTGGCCGGGAATGACCCGGGACACGGCGGGACGGGGACACACAAAGGGCCGGGCTCTGCTCCTCCTGCTCCCATCCGGGATTATTGACCGGGAGCGGCTCTTGAGGATGGAGGGAGAGACAAGGATCTGGGCTGGACATTCCTGGCGGCGTTTTCCCGTCGCTGGCCTCACATCGAGGCTGTTTTATCCTCAAATTTCGGCTTCACTGGGAATGAGTCCGGACACGTTCGGTTCCCCGGGTGGAAAGCAGAGCCTGGAATTTCTCTCGCTTCAGAAATCACGCACAGCGCAACGCCGGCGTTGCAGCGCCCTTAAAACGTCACCTTCGAGCAGCCAGGGGAAAAGGAAAAAAAAAAAAAAAAAAAAAGGGATGTTCGCAGCGCTCAGGGAAGGTTTCACCTCTGCCACCTACCGGCACCAGCGCCGAGGGATGTCCCGGAGCCAGATCCTGCCTGGAATTGTGGATTCCACAAACGCCGCCGGGATTTTGAGCGCACCAACTTCGGAGCAGTTCCCGAGCTGCTCCCAGGCTGCGGCTGATGGGGGCAGGTGGGGGCAGCTGGGATAAATCGGCCCCGCTGCAGCTGGTCCCGCAATTCCCGAGCTAAATGTGGGAAGTGCTGAGGGAAGCCTGGGAGGCTTGGGAAGGGAATATTCGGGTGGGGAAGGCGGCTCTTCAGGAACCTGGAGGCTGCAAACAGCACAGAGAGCGTGAGAGCCTTTTATTGCCAGCACAGGGGTTTGTCTGGAAGGCAACAGAGCAGAAAATCAAACCCTTCTCTGAGCAGCAAACATTTATCCATTAATGAACCAGTGTTCTAATTTAATGTGTTTAATGGGTGTCTTCAACTTGGCTAAATCCTAAAACACTTCAACAGTTGCTACCTGGGGCAGGGGGAGAGATTTGAAGTTTCTTTTGCTTTATAAAACCTGGAGATTGAGAGGAGGAAATGCCTTGGTTGATCAAAGCACTGGAATTGCTTTCAGAAATCACCTTTCCCCAAAGCTGAATGTACAAACTACGGAGCATTTCTGCCACAGAGCCTGAGTCAGAGACCTTGGCAAGCTGGAAAAATACAGCTCCTCAAATCCCATCCCTCCCTTTCTCCTCAGATTCCCAAGAGAAAAGAAATTTAAGAGCTCAGAATGTTTTGGGTTCTGAGCTAAGACAACATGAGCTTCAGCTGGTGTCTGCACATCAGCTGTGGAAACCATGTCATTTTTATTGTGTGTGCAAACATGCACAGTGGGAAAAGAATGCAGATTGTGTTCCCAGCCCTCTTCCCTGGAGGAGAAGAGCACAGGGAATGGAATTCCACTCCCCAAGCCCTCCATGAGCTCACTCAGCTGGCCTGGCACGGATGGGCCCAACCTCTGCCACCCCAGCTCCTACTGGGATGGGAATGTCAGGAATAATCCGAGACTTCTCTGCACAAGTTCAAAGGAAAAGCAAGAGGAATCAGGCAGGGACAGAGGAGGGCTCCGTGGAGCTCAGGTGCTGCTGCTGCTGCTGCTGCCCATGGCCACGGAGAGGATTTCCTTGTGGAAGCTGGCCTGTGCATTCATCAGGTGGAACAGGTTCAGGAAGCTGCTGTCCTCCTCATCCCTGTCCCCTGGCAGGGCACAGAAAAGGAGGAGTGAAATGAAGGAATTCACCCAGGGAAGCTCAGGAGGTGAATCCCCCCGAGGCACAGCTCCCAGCAGAGGGGGGCAGCAGCCTGAGCTCTGGGCTGGGCTTTATCCTCAGCCTCGGCCCAGGCAGCACAGGAGGAGCTCCTGGAAGAGCCAGGACAAGGAGCTGGGCTGAGCTGGGCTGAGCTGGGCTGGGCTGAGCTGAGCTGGGCTGGGCTGAGCTGGGCTGGGATGGGCTGAGCTGGGCTGGGCTGGGCTGAGCTGGGCTGAGCTGAGCTGAGCTGGGCTGAGCTGAGCTGAGCTCCCTTGGGTGTTCCTCACTCCAGCTCAGCTGAGCTGAGCCCTGAGGCTCCAGCAGGGCCGAGGACAGGCAGCAGCTGCAGCTGGTGCAGGTTTAGGCTCAGCCCAAAGGGACCTTGGGCCCAGCTTTGTGGTGGGACAGATTTTAAACCACTGCTGGTTTCACCATCCGTGGCACCAGGAATCCCTTAAAAATGTAGTAATTTAAAATAAGTTTAAAATTAATAAGAGTAATAATAATATTAGTGATATAATAAATATATTAAAATTAATATAATATAATAAAGTATAATACATAATAATTATATAATCATTTAAAATAAATTTTAAATAAATATCTCTTCCCAGAGATGACACTTGTTTGGTTATTTTTGTTGCCCAGATTGGCTGTGGCTGCCCCTGGATCCCTGGCAGTGCCCAAGGCCAGGCTGGACAGGGCTTGGAGCAGCCTGGGACAGTGGGAGGTGTCCCTGCCATGGCAGGGCTGGCACTGGATGAACTTCAAGGTCCCTTCCCACCCAAACCACTCTGAAATTCTGGAGATCTGTCATTTTAAGTTCTCCAACCCCTGAGGCTCTGCAGGACTGCCCTGCCTGGGGAGGGAGGGAGGTTCCAGGCTGCTCTGGATGCCACGGCTGGCTCCGGAACTGCTCCAGAACTGCTCCAGAACTGCTCCAGGGATAAGTTTTTCTTCAAGCTGGGTCTTGTGAGCTCTCAGAGAACTTACCACATCTGAGATAGCCCAGCTACTTCAAATGGCATCAAACCAGTAGGATGGTTTTTGAGGTAGTGTTGGGAACAGAAAAGGTTTTAATAAAAGGGAAAATAACAAAGCTCTTACAGAGAAAAACCGAACTAGGGACAAGAGGTTTTTGCTCTTGCTAAAAACACCCCACAAAATAGATTATTTCCTTTGTTTTCTTCTTTTCTTAGTGAATGACTGAGGTGGGACTTTTTGGCCTCTGTCCAATTGGCCAAAGGACCAAGCCTTAAGTTTGAGGTGAAGCCTTAAAGGTCTTATGAGGTGTCTTTTTACCAAATTGAGGAGAGAAACTTCGGGGCTTTTTGCCTTTTTAAGGAGCCAAAGGATAATTTGGTCACTGTGTCAACAGGGGCACATTCCTGGTGCTAAAGTGAGCCTTACCAGCCAGCACTGCCTGCAGCATGTCCATGAGCATGCGAGCAAAGGAGTTCTCCAGGCACTGCAGGAAGTTGTTCCTCTCCCAGGGAGAGCTGAAAACCTTGCAGACCTTCTGCATCATCCTCACTGCCCAGTCCATGCAGTACAAGTCCTTCTCACACACCTGGAGGGCAGAGGAAGGATTTAAACCACAGTTTTTATCTAGAACATTCTCTCTCTGCCCTGCTGGGCTCTGTCCAGCAGCTCGGCCATGGCATTCTGTCTGCCCTCAGGGCAGTGTTCACATTTTATACCAAAAACTCTGTGTGCTGTGGTTACAATAACGTGCCAATGTCTGTCATTGATGTTGGGCAGTGTGTCTGTACCTTAAACCAATGAAAAGTGTCACCAACACAGCAAGACATGGAGGGCAAAAAGGAGAAGGAGGTCAGGACACGCCCAAATCCCTCCATCTTGTCCCCTGAACCCCATTCTAAAAAGCCCCAAAATTCTGCTTTTTCACCCTTTGTTAATTCAACTACCACACTGCTCAAACCCTTGTGGCTTGTAATTCCTCACACAGAGTTGGCAGCTTTTTCCACGGGCTAAAATCAAAGCCACAGGTGTTTTTGCCTTCGTGCCAGGGTCTCGAGCCAGCCAGGGCAGGCAGAGGGATGTCCTGGACTCCCACAGTCAGAAACAAAACTTCCTCTTTTTCCCCCTCTTTTGCATCCAGCGTGAGCGTGTGAGTTATTTTGTGTCAGAGTGCGACATGGGAGCAGTGAGGAAAAGATTTTTCCAGCCTGAGGCAGCAAATGTGGGGCAAAGAGGCTGAGCTGTACTCACCAGAACCATGAAGACCATGAGCCTGGCCAGCTCCACAGCCCTGCCATTCACAGCTTTGCTGGCCATGAAGGTGAAGCAGATGCTGTTCCCACTCAGGAGCAGCAGCCGAGCGTTGTTCTCCATCAGCCACTCCTGGGGAACGACTTTGGAGCGAGGGGAGAGAGGATTTCAGCCAACTGGATTTAGAGAAAATGCTCAGAACTTGACAGAAGGTTTACATAGTGTGTGTTTGTATGCAAACTTTGAGATAAGGAATGTTAACTTAGAAATGCTATAGAATAAGACAGTGTTGAGAGAGAAATGGAACTAGAAATAAGTTTTGAAGGATGGTCTTATTTATAAGAGCAGATATTTTAGAGAAATGGAATTACCAAAGATGTTTTGTACCAAGACCTACAAGGAGTAATTTTAGATAATTAGCTTTAAGACATTTACAACATAGTGTGGCTAAAGCTGATAGGGTAAAAAACACTTATAGTGTATTTTAATTAGGAAGTAGTTGGCTTCTAATTGTAATGGGGTGAATTATACCACCTGTATTGTCTCACCCTTCTCATGAAACTAAAAATAGAATAAAAGTTCTTAAAACACCTCCCAGTTGCTCCATCTCTGGGTCAGAAAAGGGTATAGTCCAACAACCTCTGAGCAGAAAAGGAGCAGTGAAATTGCACAAATAATCCCTACCAGGGATGGTTGGAGCTCTCCCCACCAGCTCTGGGACACAGCCAAAACTCTCAGTGTAGCTGGCAAAAATTGCTCAGGAGAATTTTGCCTGAGCAAACTCCGTGTTTGGACAACGTTTCCTGAATAATTCAAGGCAAGATTTGAGTTTTAAAGGTCTGCATGGGTTCTTAAAAGATTTCTCCACGGGGAAAGACAGCCTGGATGTGTAAAACAAACTGGGTTTGTCTCATCCCAGCCTGGCTTCCCAGTGTGATGACTTTTCCAGCTAAGCCACAGCTACTGAGAGGAATTTTGCAGCACACAGCTGGGTTTGGAGGACGTGAGGATCCATAATCCCAGGGATTAATGATAAAAGCAAAAACACACCTGACAGCTCATCCACAAGACTGATAACATCATCTGCTGTCCATTCTCTAGCTTCTGTACCATACAGCAGCTTAATTGCATCAGCTAAACCCTTCAGACTGGTCTCGTCTGTTGGTCCTTCTATCATTTTCTGCCAGACCACGTGTCCTGGGTGATATATCAATCACAACTGCTAGTGAGTGACAGTTTTTAAACAAGGAAGGTGCTAAACTGAGCCTCACAGCAGAGGCAGAGGAGAGGAATTCAGGTGACACCACTGAGGTTTTGTGATTATTTTCCATCTGTCACTTCAGTAGGGACAGCGAGTCCAACTTAAAGAAACCCAGGTTTAATAATGAAGTGAAAAAATGTGTTTTCCTGCAGGGAAATGGGTGCTTCTTTGGGATGGATTTGAGTCAAGTCTCCCCAAGTAGGGAGAAGAGAGGAACAGAGGTGTCATTTCATTTCTTCATTGAATTGTAACTTTTAGATATGTGTGTTTGTGTGCATAATTTATATAATTTCTGTATGAAAATATATAATTTAAAATATATTATTATTAGATATTTAAATATTTATATACATATATTTTCTGTATGTAAGTGATGTCTGGTTGAGCAGAACAATTTTTTCCCAGGCAATGCATTGGCTCCAATGGCTTCAAGATGGACAGAGGGCAGGTTCAGGTTGGGTTTTAGGAAGGAATTCCTTCCCTTCCATCCTCACGGGGGAATCCTGTGAGGGTGGTGAGGGGCTGGGATGGATTTCCCAGAGCAGCTGCAGCTGCCTCACCCCTGCAAGCGTCCCAGGCCAGGCTGGATGGGGTTTGGAGCACCCCATTTGGGACACTGGGAGGTGTCCCTGCCCACGGCCGCGGTGACACCGGATGAGCTTCAACGTCCCTTCCCACCCCAAGCCATTCCACGACTCCACCATTCCAACACAATCCCATCTTTTGGGCTTTCCTGCCCAGACAAGCTCCTCCCGGGGGCGCTCCCTTTGCTCACCATCGCGGGAGGACACGGGCCCGAAGATGATGTAGAGCAGGCGGGCCTGGTTGACCATGGGCCAGGGCTTGAGGATGCGAGTGAGCCAGAAGGCGCAGTCGCTGCGGCGGCTCCCGGGCGACAGCAGCACCCCCCGGCAGAACAGGCGGATCCGCAGCTCCAGCCGCCGGGCGCTGCCTGGAAAAAACACCGGCTGCGCTCAGCCCTTCCCCAGCCCTGCCTCCCTGCACAGCAGGGAAAGGAGGGGGTTTTTGTAACGTGCTTAATTCGGGTTTTGTCTCTCGCTTCCTGGGTTTTGGTGTTTTCCCCTGCGGGGTTTGGTTTCTGGGGTTTGGCAGTGGGAGGAAGGGTGGTGTGGCTGTGGATGGAGGGTTCCTCAGAAATCCCTTGTTCTCTGTTGGGAAATGGGAGAATTCCTTGAGAGGCATTTGTCCCATCCGTGCTGGGCTTCAGAAACATTAAACCTCACTTTTTATGCTTCATTTTATTGCTATTTTTTCTCTCTAATTCCTTTCCCATTGACTTCATTGTTGTAGGGTAGGAAAGATTCAAATCCACAACCGACGTGAAGACACAAGCGACGCTTTGGATTGATAACGGGATGACTTAAAATCCCTAAAGGCCTCTCAAGACAAATCAATTCAGAGACAAAAGCTGCTCTTGGGGAGGAGCCGTGTCCATCAGGTGAAGCTGTAGGATGCCCACAGAACTCCCAGCGGGGTCAGGGAGTTCCAAACCACCCTCAATCCCACAGCCAGGAGCCGTTTCCCCCTCTCCGCGCTGGCGCTTTTGGGTTTCTGGGGCTGCTGGCTGCTCGGAGTTACCTGGTTTGCTGCTGACCACCGTCTGCACCTTCCGGGCTAAATTGCTGAGCTCCCAGAGGAAGTTGAACACCCGGTGGCACTCGAGCTCATCCCAGCCCGCGGTCAGGATCTGGAGGGGAAACGGGCTGGAATTGAGGAGGTTGAGCAGAAATTCCGTTCCCGCTCCCAGCAGATAAACCCAATTTTATCCTGCAGTCTCCCAGGAGAGGGAGGGATGGGTCATACCTGAGTGGAGGTGCTTACTTGGAATTGGCCAGAAAATAAATTTTCTTACATGATTTGAAGCATTAGAAAGCAGGGATTCAGCAGTTGGTGCTTAAGGATTTGATAGTGAAATTGGCCAGAAAATAAACTTTCTACCATGATGTGAAGCATTAGAAAGCAGGAATTCATCAGGTGGTGCTTAAGGATTTGATAGTGAAATTGGCCAGAAAATAAACTTTCTAATATGATTTGAAGCATTAGAAAGCAGGGATTCATCAGCCTGATGCCTCCCAGAATCAAAAACTGCTGAGAGTGCCCCAAAATCTGATTTGTGGCTGTTATGTGGAAGGGATTTGCTACAAAATGTCCCAGCACTAATAATCCCCTGCTCTTCTAAGACAGGATTTTAATTTTTATGTTTGGTTTACATTCATTTTAAGCTACCACAAGCAGAAACTGTTCTGGCCTTTGATGTGTGGAGCCATTTCCCTGGAAGCTAAAGCATCTCTGCTCTTGACCAGTGAATTTGGGGCTGTGTGATAAAATTCTCCCTTTCTCCCCTGTCTTCTTAGGTAATAAATTGCTAATTAAAAAACCCAGACTGGCTGGGAGTGAAATCCAGGCCAAGAAATCCTCAGCAGTCAAATCAGCAACTTCCAGCACAGGAAGGAAAACCCAGAGAACTGCATGAATCAACATCACCCTAAAACACACACACACACAAAAAAAAAACAGTTTATGCTTTAAAAAAATCTTGCAAAACACAGAATAATTTAGAAAAATGGATGAATTTTCATTTTTTATTCGTGCTACTTGCCTTGTGTGCATGGGGATACCGTACCTGTAAGAAGACCCCGTAGCACTGCAGCCCCAGGCAGTGCAGGGGACTGGCACAACCATTCAGCTTGAAACAGGAAACCTGCAAGGGCAAAAACAGCCGTGGTTTGTCCTAATTAGTCAGTCATTAATTGCCCTGATTGGAAAGGCTCCGTGGCCCTCGCGTTCCTCGGTTCAGAGAGGTGCAGCAGGATTCCCTCCCCTCTCGGTGTGAGCCATGGGAATGTTGTGGGAATGAGGTACTGGAATGGGTTATGGGAGGTGCTTTAGGGGTTCGAGTCAAAACTGGCAGTGACAAAAGGGTTTGGGGAAGAAAAACCCAATTTTCAGGGTGGAAAACTCAATTTTCGGGGAGAAAAGCCTCCATTTTTGGGGAGGAAAAGCCCAGTTTTGAAGGAGGAAAAAGCCAGTTTTCAGGGATGAAAACCCCCATTTTCAGGGACAAACCAGCCCATTTTTAGGGAAGAAAACCCCCATTTTCAGGGAGGAAAAACCCAAAAATTTGTGTACACTCATGAATACACCACCCGAAAAAAAATCTCAAAAAGAACAAAGTATCAAATTAACAAACCAAGAACATGGATAAGGGGGTTTTACCTCAGGATTTTAATAAGGATCCACTTCACCAAGGTGCAATGCACCAAAATGCACACAAGCCATAGATGGAGAATAAATTTATAGACCTTACAAATGAGCAGCTCTAACAAGGATGGGCCAAATAATCCATGGATATTCTGTGGATAATCCATGGAATTCCCATCTGAATGGGCCAAATAATCCATGGATATCTCATGGATAATCCATGGAATTCCCCCCTGCATGGGCCAAATCTCTGATTTAAAAAAAAATATTAATATAAATAATAATTATAATTATTATAACTATATATATTATATATAATGACAATTATAATTTAAAGTATATTATTGTAGTAATATAAAATTGAAAATTAATATAAATGTTGGTTTGCATATTAATATTTATATTGATATTTATATTGATATTTATATTGATGTAAACATTAATATAAATATTAATATGAATATAAATGTAAATATTAATGTAAATATTACTATTAAATCAATATTAAAATAAATAAATAAATTGTAAAAGGATTTTAAAATTTAATTTTTTTAAATAATGGAATTTTAATTATAAAATTAATACAATAAATATTGATATAAAATAATAAGAAGAATTCTATGAAAGGTATATAAAAGAAAAGGTAAAAAAAAACCATCTTGGCCTCAGACTTACCCCTGAGAGCACCTTGTGCACGTACTTGAGCCTGTCCCTGGTGGGCAGCAGCAGCGTGCACCTCTTGAGCAGCAGCCCTGTGGCAGAGGGGAGCAACACACAGCTCTGGGGGTGCTCAGACACTGCTGGAGCATCCTCAGGGGAAAAAAATAATAGTAATACGGCCTGGAAATGGAGATACAGAGATTAAACTAATAAAAAAAATAATAATGCAGCTTGAAAATGCAAATACGGAGAAAATGCTGCTGCTCCGAGGTTGTAAGAGCCTGTGACCAGAGATGGGGGACTCCAGGAATAAAAGATCATTTTCAGGGAGGAAAAAGCCAAATTTTCAGGGAGGAAAACCCCATTTTTCAGGGAGGAAAATCTTCATTTTCAAGGGTGAAAAACCTCAATTTTCAGGGAGGAAAAACCCTTATATATAACTATATATATATATATAACTTGCCTATATATAACCATGTATACATATCTAACTGCAGTTATAGGCAAGCCTGAAGACCCTTTAGTTTTGGTTCCATTGCATGACATATTTTCCTTTGCTGAGCATCTCAATCCATAATCAATCAATCAATCAATCAATCAATCCTGTTACTGTTACCTATAGCCTATCACAACTACAATCATTACCATATTATGGTCAATACTGTCCAATCACATGAGTTACACTTTAAGCTTTAAGTTGTTTTTCTCTTTTCTTACAGTGGTAAATTCTTAGACCTTTTTTTCTACTTGCCACATTAACATGTTTGCTTGCCTGTGGTATCTTTCTGCTTTTCCTAAGACCTATTTCTGCTTGGTAAAAACATCTTTTTTCTTTGTGGCCAACATATTCTTTGCTCTGGTCATAAAACCTCCTTCCAACTCGATTTAAGCTTTGCTTTCTTAGTTGTCCAGCAAGACTGGCTCAGGAATTGTCAATTTAGGCATTTATTGTTCTTCTGTATCAAAACTTGCTTCCATCTCTATTCTCTACACCCAGGGATCTTTCTGGGATAACGTTGGAGCTCTGGATGCTGAGAGTTTTAAACTTTCTGAGAGACTCTGACTCCCAGCACTTGACCTGAGGCTGTGGAGAAAGCTTCCAAAACTGACTGACAGCACTGGGGTTACGGGTGTGGAGTTGGTTAGGAGTGTGAGACAGCACAGGGTGGGAAACGTAGAGTTTGGGGTTTTAGAATACAGAAATAAATATGGGGTGAGATGGAGGTTTTAGGGTGGAGACAGGTTGTTCTTCTTCACCTCCTTCTTCCTTCTTCATCACCTCCTTCTTCCTTCTTCTCCGTGGGTTTGGGTGGTGTTTTGTAACTGCACAGAGAAGTCCACAGTGCTGGCTTTGAGTGGTCAGTTATTGGGTTAAAATAATTGGGATTGGGTTAAAAGTGAAAATAATTTAGGTGTCATTTCTTAACTGGCTAGTTTAGCCTTAAAAGACCTTGCAGCAAGAGACAGTTGGCCATTTTGTGCCTTGCTAAGGAGAGAGTGCAGAACTCAGTGCTGTGAGGCTGGAACGCTGAGAAGGAACAATGAACACCTGAGTGTGAACACAAACCATCCTCTCAAGTGCCTCAATCCCCACCCTGACAGAGGCAGGAAAAGGAAGCAGAGGACCCACGCCACACATATCTGTGAAACTTTCTTGTCAAACGTTCATCTTTCCCAACACGGGGTGAAGGAGCAGGGATTTGTGTTTGGAGCAGGGGTAGCAGGGCCTTCTTTTCCCAAAGGAATATTTGCAGGGAGTTCCCAGCTCCCTGCACCCGCTCTAAGTTGTTCGTGGTGGTGTTTAAAGCCCCTGTTACTCACAGTTGGAGCTGTATTAAAATTCCTGCCTTGGTTTGGGAATTACAGCTGTTCAAAATATTGGCAGAAATGTTTAACTTGTTGCACCTCTGTGCTGGTTTTCCCCTTACATCATCCCCCAGTTTTTTTTCGGGGTAGCCACATGCTCTAAGAAGCAAATATTCTGAAATTCCTTCATGTAAAACATAGCAGAGAGGGAAATTTATTCTCGTGTTTGGCATGTCAGAGTCTGGAGCTCATTATGCTGAGGAGCAGCTGGTTGTTGAGCAGAATTTCTTCTACACTCCTGACAGAAACTGGGTTAACAGCTTGCACTCAAAGCCTTTCACCAGGATAAAAAATATATATACTGCTTGTTAATTAATCAAGGAATGCACTGAAAAGCCTGGAGTTTCCCAGGGGAAAGAAAGAAAAAAAATATTTTTTTCAAAAAAAGAAGAAAAAAATCCTAAAACCCCACAATTTTTTCCCCAAGGTCAGAAAGCACCTTGTGGATTTGCTGTGGTTCTGAAGTGCCTCTCGCCTGGCTCAGAGCGTGTCAGCATTCCTGCAGACAGCCATCATTTATTCATCTGCCCCAAAGCTCAGCCAAGTCCATTTTTTATGGGCTGCCTCAGGCTTTGGAGAGCTCCCCGAGGAGCAGCTGCTAGGACAGCTCAGCTCCACACCAGAGCCATCCACCAGGGGAAAACCGTGTGGAGGACAAGAAAGGGCTGAGCAAAAGGTGATTTTTTTTGCCAGCAGTTTATTCCTGCTGCAGTGTAAATATTGATTTTGCAGCCAGCCCTACCAGGAAGCTTCCCCTGAGCCTCCCACTGTGACACAGCCAAAAATTTTATATATATATATATATTTTTTTTTTTTTTTAAATATGTGTTTTGTGTTCTACAGCTGCTGCAGGGGTGGGCTCACACCTACATTTAAATAACAAGGTGCCATTTTGGGTGAGATTACTACAAAGCAATGCTGATTTCTTTTAAAGAATTACAAGGTTCCAGGCTTCCTTTTAAAGAGGAAATACTCAGATAAATATTAAAAGGTACTTTAAGATACCTCCAAACCTCCATGGTTTGCTTACAATAGGTTTTTATTCGAAATGGTTTGAACAGCTTTCCTTTACCTTGTGTGATTTAATGTCTTTAATGCATTTAATGTATTTAATGTCTTTATCTAATGTCTTTAGTGCCTTTATCTAATGTATTTTAATGCCTTTATTTAATGTCTTTAGTGCTTTTATTTAATGTATTTAATGCCTTGATTTAATGTATTTTAATGCATTTATTTAATGTCTTTAGTGCTTTTATTTAATGTATTTAATGCCTTGATTTAATATATTTTAATGTCTTTATTTAATCTTTAGTGCCTTTATTGAAAGTATTTAATGCCTTTATTTAATGGATTTTAACACCTTTATTTAATGTCTTTAGTGCCTTTATTGAATGTATTTAATGCCTTTATTTAAGGGGCAGGACAAGCAGGTGTTTTTCCCCTAAATCAGAGGTTTTGGGACACCTGGAGAAGGTGGGACATGCAGGGGATTTTTTCCATAAATCAGATATTTTGGGATACTCGGAAGAGGCAGGACACGAGGGGTTTTCTTCCATAAATCAGAAATTTTGGGACTCTCAGAAGGAGTGGGACAAGCAGGGTTTCTTTCAATAAATCAGAAATTTTGGGACTCACAGAAGGAGAGGGACAAGCAGGGTTTTTTCAATAAAATATATACCTATAGATAAAATATATACCTATAGATAAAATTATATTTAAAATGTTTATCTTCTCAAAGCAGGGATTTTTACACACAGAATTGTGAATTCCATAGAAATTTTGAGACACCCAAAGGGGCGTGACAAGCAGAGTTTTGTTTGTTTGGTTGTTTTTTTTTTTTTTTCCATAACTCAGAAATGATGGAAGAATTCCAGGCAATTCCTCAGTGCTGGAAGGGATTCTTTTTTTCTCCTCTATTTTTTTTTTTTTTTTGGCCACACCCTCAGCATTCCCGCGTTCATACACGTGCCAGGAGACAGCTTTGGAGGGAGTTTTGCTCTCACCTAGAGCTCGGTAGTGCTCCAGGATGGAGGCTCCTCCTCTCCTGGCAGGGAGCTCCTGGTGGAAGTCCTGCAGCAGCAGCCGCCGGCTCCCTGACGAGGTGGAGATGTAATTAATCAGGCGGCCGCTGATGGTTTTGGACACCATGCTCAGCATGCTGATGTCCTTCACTGCAAAAGCAAAGCCCAGTGTGTGAAAAAACGCATCTTTTATCATCGGCACAAATATTTCCACACATATTTTCACAAATATTTTCACAAATATTACAATGAATATTCGATGTGTAACGTTAGAAAGTTGTGCTGTATTGATTCTCTTAAGTAGACTCAATACAGCACAACCAAATGTAGTTTTAGGTTATAACATAATGTTAGAATAGAAACTCTGCGATGTGAGATATTTTTTTTACTAGCTCAAGAAAAGGTAAACAAGAAACTCTTAGCACAGAGATAACAGTGACAGGAAACCCGAAGAGTTGCAGCCTCCTTATGGGAAAAGACATTCTTCCACCTTCTCTCCAATGAACCACCAGGATTAAGGGGAAGGAGGTGACAAAAACCAGAAAAAAATCTTAATTTGCAAGGAATTTATGCATGAGGTATGAGATCTATGAATATGCAACAGGCTGTTGCTTTTAAGGGTTATTCCTTTGTTCACAAGGCGTGGTTTTGGCAGCTCAGTGCCCAAAAACATCCAGACGTGCAAAATTCTTTGCTTTTTATTGTCTCCTGGTGTCCTAATCCTCATTGCCCAAATTTTTATTACTCTAATTTTATTACTATTTTTTTAATAACTATTTTATTACTAATAAACTTTTAAGATTTTTAAAAAACAAGTGATTGGTGTTTTTCACACCCAGGACACTCCTAAATCCCCGCTGCAAGGGAAAAAGTGCTGATCACCAGTCTAGCTTCAAAAGAACAAGGCCAAGAAATGAGATTTATAAATAAAACCGAAATTAATTACTGTTGGTCTGCTTTGCCAGCGAACTGGAGATATTAGAAACTGAGAGATCTAAGGAGTAATTTTCACATTTGAGAGGCAGAAAACGACTTCAAATAGGTTGCCAAATATATATTGTTCAAATATCATTGCACTCTTGGTCGGTTGTTCTTCCATACTTAAAAAGCTGAAAATGTGAAATCACATGAAATTATTTTAACGACCTAAAAGTGACAATAGCGCTACGCACATTTAAAATAAATAAATAGCTAAAAGGTAGATTTCAGGTGTTGATGTCTCTGATCAGGCCCTCCTCACCTGAGAGGTAGTTCAACACCATCTGGAAGATCTCCAAGGGAAGCGTTTGGAAGTCCCCCAGCGCGGCCAGGGCCGGGGAATCGCTGCCCGGGGCGCGGCCGGAGCGGCGGCGGCTCCGCCTGTGCCGCTGCCGGGGGAGCGGGGCGCGGCCGCTGCCCGCGCTCGGGGTCATTGCTGCGCTCCCACCAGCGGAGCCTGGGGAAAGACCAAACAGTGCCCATTAAATGTGATTTCCTGGCGAGGGAAAGGCGCCCAGAATGAGGAAATGACTGCCTTGGAGACACTGAGAGAGAAAATCCCGCGGGATAAACTGCTTGGATTCACGGAAAGCAATCTGCTGAATAACTTGGAGTGCGTGAAGAATAAAATGTGTTCTAACTCATTTATAACAATAATATATAATAATATCTAAGAATAATATAAAATATATAAAATAAAGAAGAAATAAATATATATTATAGCATAAATAATACAAAAAAACAGAATAATATATATTAATAATAATATACAATATGTAACATATAATAATATATAATAATGCATCATAATACTATACTATACTATACTATACTATACTATACTATAATAAATTTGTATACATATAATATATTATATAATATATATATATTATATACAATATAATATATATCATATATTATATATATTATATATTATATATTATATTATATTATATTATATTATATTATATTATATTATATTATAATTTATAAACTTATAAAATATATAATATAATAAATAATATTATGTATTTTATATATTATTGCATATATACATATATATGTACAATAAATATGTATAATAGGTATGTATATGTATAATAAATATTGTGTAATTTTATATATTATTGCATATATATATAATAAATATGTATAATATGTATATATATGTATAAAAAATATTATGTATTTTTATATATTATTGCATATATATATATGAATAATAAATATGTATAATATGTATATATGTATAATAAATATTATGTATTTTTAATAAATAATATAACGAATATAATTATTATAATTTATAATAATATTGCAGTGTGTTGAAATGTGTAAATAAAGAAATTCTAAACATAAATAATGTCTAGGGGACTGGAGGGTTCAGCTGATTTTGGGGGAGGAAGAGGCAAAAGCACTGAGGGCACAGAAAGTGAGGAGAGCAGCTCTGGAGGGGAATTCACATTTCATTTGTCACACTCGTTATTCAACAGAACAGCAAAACGCTGTTATTGAAAGGATCAGCACCGTCCCTTCAGAGTGATAATTCCTGATTGTGCAGGAGCCAGCCGAAGATTAAAAGCACTGAAGTGACTCTTCAAACCCTCCTTTTCCTGCAGCACCGAGTCGGTGCAAGGCTTCATCTCATGGAATGTGATATAAAAATAAATGAAAAAGAAAGGCGTTGATGTAGTTAGTAAAGAAAATTTAATTTTTTTAAAAATTTAAATTTATTCAATACATTTATTTTTATTTTTTATTTATTTTTTATTTATTTTTATTTATTTTTTAAATTATTTTATTATTATTTATTTTATTATTTTTTTTTAATTTATTTTTATTTTTATTCGATAAAAAGAAAAATAAATAAGTTTTCACTGCCCACAATGAGGGCTCTGTTGGTGCTGAGAAATCAGGGAATTTTGGGGAAAAAACACACGGGGCTGGCAGGAGCTGGGGACACTGGGAATTCTACATTTAAGGAATTCTTTGTGTCACTGGGAGCGTTTTTAATTTAGCTGGGGGACATTTCTGGCTTGCTAAAGCAGCTGAAAACTTTCACAGGGCTTGGGAGGAGATGTGTCTGCTGCTAAAATGAGTGGGTTGAGGGTTTTAGGAGGGGGAAATTGACAAAAGGCCTTGAGGAAAAATCACCTAGAGATAAAATTATATTTAAAATGCTTCTCTTCTAAAAGCAGGGATTTTTACACACAGAATTGTGGATTCCATAGAAATCCCCTGTGTGCCACATAAAAATCAGCCCATTCCCTGTTTACGATCAGGCAGCACAAAACTTGGCTAAATCTGGTGCATATTTCTGATCCAGGCTTTAGAAATAAAGTTGCAATCCTAAAATACTTTCTTCTCTTTCCACTCTCTGTCTGGAGCTG
Organism: Vidua chalybeata; assembly: GCF_026979565.1. Lineage (NCBI taxonomy): Eukaryota > Metazoa > Chordata > Aves > Passeriformes > Viduidae > Vidua > Vidua chalybeata. The sequence continues at coordinate 1,089,562 of NC_071555.1, read as the reverse complement.
TGGGGATTTTTAAAAATAGTTTTAAATTTTTTTTTTTCCTGTGATTTTTTTTTCAAAAATCTTACCTTGGCTCTCCAGTTGTAGAAGGGAAAATATTTTGCCCCCAGCGAGGTTTTTGGCAAGGATTTGTCTAATATTTGTCTGTTTCTGTGCAATCTGGTCAAAGTGAACTTGATTATCGCTGTTTTGATGCAGAGCAGAGCTAGATAAAATTAATGTCAATAAAAAGGAGTGCAAACAGCCAGTTTTAAAGCCTTTCCTGAAAGCTCCCATTTGCTTCCTCTTTGACTTAAAGTGGTTTTGTTTTTATTTCTTAGGGAGTTGAGCCAGAGCGGGGCAATGGGCTGTGCATCTCCATCTGCTGCTGGGGACACCAGTGTTTGGAGAACTGCTTAATCCACACTGGAAATTGAAAGGTAAATGTTAAATATTTAACAAGCTAAACTCATAATATTAGCTAAGAAGGGTCATCTCATTTGTGGCTATAAACTAATTTGTTTACAAGGCAGAAAGCATCAACTTCCACCCACGCTGGCCTTAAGCAGTCGCTAAACTCCTGCTAATGGATGCACTTTAGTCCTGATATTTCTCGGAGCCCTGTGTTAACATTTGGCAAACATTTATTGCAAAAAAGGTGTTTACTCTGGAGATGGGTTTGGGATGTTTCCCTTTCCCTTCCTCAGAACCCCGAGCATAAACCCAGTGGCTTTGAATATTAACTCGATGGGGGTTTTCATTTGTTTTTCCCGTTTTTTCTCTCGTCTTTCATGGTATAAAAAGGAAATAAAATAGAGTGGAAGAAAATAGAAGTAAATAAAATAATCATTTTCAAGCACAAGGCGAAACGGAGGATGACAGAACACTGAGTGCACCCATGCAGTTACCTTGTTACCCTTAACCTACACTGAAAACTTTTGTTTAAAAAGAGTGGTTTTATTTATGATAACTGCTCTGTGTAAGATTGATGGTGGAAATCGGTCCCAAAAGCTCCTAAATTGGAGAATAATGTGAGTATAAAGCAGAGCTGAGGGTTCCTGGCCCTGTTGTTGATGGCGCCCAGGTTGTGTGAGGGGACTGGCTCCCAACAGAGGAGGAAAACACTAAAAATTGCCCCTTTTTCCCTCACTCCAGCCTGGATTTGCTCCTCAGGCTTCAATATTTGATGAAAGGGGTTATTTTTGGTTATTTTTGGCCTTTTACCTGTGGTTTTGGGTCAGATTTGGACAGGCTGTGACCTTTAGGCCAAAGGATGGGCCAGGCTGTGTCCTCTCCATGAGCCATCTCCCCCCCAGGCTCCCAAACTTCGTGGCTAAAGGGCTGAAATGGGGGACCTGCACCCCAAAAACCTACAGAAAATTCATAGAGGATGTCTGACAGTTGATGGTACTCACATAAAACACTTTATCAGCCGCTTTTTACCTCAGGGAAACCCCCTCTCCACAAACAGCCCCGGCCGAGCGCCCACAGCGAGCTCTGAGGGAGCAGCAGGGGATGGGGGTGCGGGATCACCAACCTCCCTGAGGGGGAAAGAAACCCCAAACCGCCATTTAAAAATTATTATTATTTAAATTCAACTCTTCAAAGCCTTATTTCAGTCAAATGTTGCTACCTATTGGGGTTAAAAGGCGTTCTGGTCGTAGGAGCAGAGGCGGGTGTGTATAGGCAGCACAGCTGTGTTCGGGAGCCTCAGCCGGGAGCAGAAATGTTGGCAAATATTAAAAACCAACACAGCAAGTTTCGATTTGGGAGCTGCCAGTGTGGCCACAGACGCGCTGGAGGGAGGAAATTATCACGGACGACAACAGCGTGCCCCTTCAGCGGTGTTTCGCTCGTGTTATTGGCAACTCCGGCCCTTTTTTAGGTGAATTTTGGCGAATTTTTGGTAATAACGATTTTTCCCGCCTTTTCGCCCGCGCCTGCTCTCGGCGCGAGGGGCGGGGGGGGGGGACGGGACGGGGGCGGGGCGCGAGCGGCGCGCGCGCGGCTTTTCCCGCCCGCGATGTCCCCGCCCCCCTCATGAATATTTAAACAAGACACGCCCCCTCACCATAACGGGAAGAGCGCGCCGCCTGTTACGCGCCCGCGCTGCCACGCCCCCCTCATGAATAATCAATGAGGGATCTGATGTGTTTTGGCGGGGTGAGGGGACATCGGGGGTCCCTGGGGGGACATGGTGTCCTCAGGGCAGGGCTGGCCCGGCCCGGCGGGTGGGGACGTGGGGTGGAAGGGCAGGTGTGGGCGTGTCCTGGGGCGGGGAGGCTCAGGTGTGTGGGGTCCCACAGGTGTGGGGCACCTTGGATGTGGGGTTGGCAGGGATGGGGTGCCACAGGTGTGGGGTTCCCACAGGTGTGTTGGGTGTCACTGGGTTTTGGGGTATCACTGGGTTTTGGGGTATCAGAGATTTGTGGGTTATCACTGGGTTTTGGGGTTCCACAGGTGTGTGGGGTGTCACTGGGTTTTGGGGTTCCACAGGTGTGATCCCACAGGAGCATCACTCAGGGATGGGAGCACAGGGCACCTGCAGGGCTCTGGGATTCTCTGTAAGGTACCTGGACCCCGGCCTGTGGACCTAAAACCCCACACCCTGCACAGTGGTTCTACTTGAGCCCAGAGCCACAAACCCACCTCCAACCCTCATCTCCAACCTCATCTCCAGCCTTCATCTCCATCCCTCATTTCCAACCCTCATTTCCAACCTCATCTCCAACCTTCATCTCCGTCATCTCCATTCCTCATTTCCAACCCTTATCTCCAACCTTCATCTCCATCCCTCATCTCCAGCCCTCACTTCCAACCTTCATCTCCAACCTCATCTCCAGCCTTCATCTCCATCCCTCATTTCCAACCTCATCTCCAACCTTCATCTCCGTCATCTCCATCCCTCATCTCCAACCCTTATCTCCAACCTTCACCTCCAACATTCAACTCCAACCTTCATCTCCAACCTCATCTCCAACCTCATCTCCAACCTTCATCTCCGTCATCTCCATCCCTCATCTCCAACCTTCATCTCCATCCCTCATCTCCAACCCTCATCTCCAACCTCATCTCCAACCTTCATCTCCGTCATCTCCATCCCTCATCTCCAACCTTCATCTCCATCCCTCATCTCCATTTTTTATTTCCAACCTTCATCTCCATTCCTCATCTCCATTCTTCATTTCCATCCTTTATCTCCAACCTTCATCTTCACCCCTCATCTCCAACCTTCATCTCCATCCCTCATCTCCATTTTTTATTTCCAACCTTCATCTCCGTCCCTCATCTCCATTCTTAATTTCCAACCCTCATCTCCAACCTTCACCTCCAGCCTTCATCTCCACGCTCATGTCCATCCTCATCCTCCCCCGAGCAGCTGTGGCTGCCCCTGGTTCCCCGGCAGTGTCCCAGGCCCCCTTGGACAGGCTTTGGAGCACCCTGGGAGGGTGGAAGGTGTCCCTGCCCTGGCAGGGCTGCGGCGGGAGGACCTTTGAGGTCCCTTCCACCCAAGGCCCTGGAGGAGTGCGGAGCTGTCCCCGCGGAGCTGCCAGCGGGAGCCCAGCACAGCGGGGTGACCCCGGGGAGCGCCCTCACCTCAGCAGAACCGCGCTGCCACATCACCGCCTTGAAAATTCAATTTTTTATCAATTTTTTTTATCAATTCCGCTTCAGGAGCGGCTCGTTTGGAACTGCAGAGCTCTCCCAGGGCAGCAGCTGGAGCTCCTGGGAGAGAGAGGTTCCTTCCCTCGCTGCTCCAAAAGCAGCTCCCATGCGATGGCAGCAGAGACCTGCAGCTGCTCTGAAGGAGTTTTTCCCCAGTATTTTTATTTTTCCCCCCGTATTTTTATTTTTTTTCCCCAGTATTTTTATTTTTCCCCCAGTATTTTTATTTTTCCCCCTGTATTTTTATTTTTTTCCCCAGTATTTTTATTGTTCCCCCGTATTTTTATTTTTTTCCCCAGTATTTTTATTGTTCCCCCATATTTTTATTTTTTTCCCCAGTATTTTAATTTTTCCCCAGTATTTTTAATTTTCCCCCAGTATTTTTTATTTCCCCCCAGTATTTTTATTTTCCCCCCAGTATTTTTATTTTTCCCCAATATTTTATTTTCCCCCAGTATTTTTAATTTTCCCCCAGTATTTTTTATTTCCCCCAGTATTTTTATTTTTCCCCAGTATTTTTATTTTTCTGCAGTATTTTTATTTTTTTTCCCTAATATTTTTATTTTTTTTCCCCAGTGTTTTTATTTTTCCCCCGTATTTTTATTTTTATCCCCCAATATTTCCCTGGAATTGGACTGAATGTTTCCCTGGAATTACATCCCACTTCCATAAATCCTCCTGGGTTCATTGCACCCCTGAATTCCACCCCCCCAAAAAAAAACCGAGATAATTCCAGATTCCTTATTTACAACGACAGAAATTTCTAGAAATTACCAGAAATTCCATTGGGGAAATTAAAAAAATCAATTAAACAGAGTTGTTCTGGAGTGTCCTGGGACAGCTTTTTTTGGAGCCTGAGAGAATTTCCAGGATTTCCTGAGGTTTCACCCCGCGTTTAACACACCCGCGGTGGTTGGGGTAATTAGCGGGCCGCGTTAATTGCGCGCTGGGGTGACGCCATCACGCGGTGTTTGTGTCAGGGAGTCACCGCTGGGATTTGGTTTTCTCCTTTTTAATCCACTCAGGGTTTGTGAGCCGGGCTGAGGGGAAAAGGCACAAATGGGAATTGTCCCAAAACGCCGAGGTTTGGGGCCTCGTTTGTCCCCCGGGAGCAGCTCGGGAAATCGGCTGGAAATTCCCGGTTTTGGTGCAGGGGGTTCAATCCGAAAATCCCCAAATGGTTTGGGTGGGAAAGGATCTCGAATCCCATCCAGTCCCGCGGGCAGGGACACGTCCCACCATCCCAGGTGGCTCCAGGCTGGCCCAGACACTTCCAGGGATGCCTGCACAGGTGATCCCCATCCCTGATCCCTGCACAGGTGAACCCCATCCCTGATCCCAATGCCCAGACAGGTGATCCCCATCCCTGATCCCTGCACAGGTGATCCCCATCTCTGATCCCTGCACAGGTGATCCCATCCCTGATCCCAATGCCCAGACAGGTGATCCCCATCCCTGATCCCTGCACAGGTCATTCCCCAGCTCCAAACCCTTCCCAGCTCCATTCCAGGTGCTCCAAACCCATCCCAGCTCCGTTCCTGGTGCTCCAAACCCTTCCCAGCTCCGTTCCTGGTGCTCCAAACCCTTCCCAGCTCTGCTCCCACTGCTCCAAACCCATCCCAGCTCCATTCTTGGTGCTCCAAACCCTTCCCAGCTCCATTCCCCAGCTCCAAACCCATCCCAGCTCCATTCCTGCTGCTCCAAACCCATTCCAGCTCCATTCCTGGTGCTCCAAACCCATTCCAGCTCCATTCCTGGTGCTCCAAACCCATTCCAGCTCCATTCCCCAGCTCCAAACCCATCCCAGCTCCATTCCCCAGCTCCAAACCCATCCCAGCTCCATTCCTGGTGCTCCAAACCCATCCCAGCTCCATTCCTGCTGCTCCAAACCCTTCCCAGCTCTGCTCCCACTGCTCCAAACCCATCCCAGCTCCATTCTTGGTGCTCCAAACCCTTCCCAGCTCCATTCCCCAGCTCCAAACCCATCCCAGCTCCATTCCCCAGCTCCAAACCCATCCCAGCTCCGTTCCTGGTGCTCCAAACCCCTCCCAGCTCCATTCCTGGTGCTCCAAACCCATCCCAGCTCCGTTCCTGCTGCTCCAAACCCATCCCAGCTCTGCTCCCACTGCTCCAAACTCATCCCAGCTCCATTCCTGCTGCTCCAGCCCCTCCAGGTCATGAAGATCCCCCTCCTGCTGCCCCTGCCCAGCAATTCCAAATTCCCAGTGCCCAATCTCCTGGAATCCTCTGTTTTTCACGGATCCCATCCAACCTTGGGCCTCTTTTACTGCCAGACCCCTCCAGGAGCCATCTCGGATCCTGATTTTCTCATGGATGTTCTGTTGAGTTATCCCCACCTCCTCCAGCTGGGGAAGGTGAAGGAGCTCAGAAATCCTCAGTTAATAAAAATTATTTTGGAATTTTGGGTTTTCTCTTTATTCCGGAATTTTGGGGTTTATAATTATTTTGGAATTTTGGATTTTTCTCTTTATTCTGGAATTTTGGGTTCTCTATTTATTCTGGACTTCTGGGTTTTCTTTTTATTCTGGAATTCTGGATTCTTCTCTTTATTTTGGAATTCTGGGTTTCCTCTTTATTCTGGAATTTTGTGTTTCCTCTTTATTCTGGAAGTTTGGGGTTTCTCTTTATTCTGGAATCCTGGCTTTTCTTTTTATTCTGGGTTTCTCCATTATTCTGGAATTTTGGGTTTTCTCTTTGTTCTGGAATTTTGGGTTTTATCATTATCCTGGAATTTTGGGTTTTCTCTTTATCCTGGAATCTTGTGTTTTTCTTTTTATTCTGGATTTTCTCTTCAGTCTGGAATTTGGGGTTTCTCTTTATTCTGGAATTCCGGGTTTTCTCATTATTCTTGAAATCCCTTCCTCAGCTGGAGGACTTAAAAATCCTCCAGCAGCCAGGAGGAATCATGGAAAAAAACCGTCCAGGGCAGCAGCGGGGAGGAACCTGCCTGCAGCTCCTCACCGAGCACCAAACCCACAATTATCCTTCCAAACCTGCTCCTTGCAGCCCTTAAAAAAGCAAATTTCAAAGGCTTTTTCCTCCTTTTTCCTCGCTGATGTCATCTCTTTGCAGGGAAAAAAAAAAAAAAAGAAAAAAAAGGGTTTACATGAGTTCTGCCAGCACATGTATTTTTTTAAAAAATTAGCAAAACCACCTGTCAATGTTTGGTAGCTGAAATCAGGAAAATTTAGCTCAGTTTTCCTGAAAACAGGGGGGGGGAAATTGCTGCCTGGCCTGACCTGCTGGCTAAACAATGGGATTTGCTGGGTGAAAAAAAAAAAGAGGAAAGGGAAGGAAAATGAAGGGGAAAGGGAAGAAAAAGGAAAGGAAAAATGTTCAGAACTGGGTTTTAACAGGAAAATTGTGGGGGGGAGATGAAGGTGATTTCAGGATCCTCCGGTGTTTCCTGCTCCTTTAAATCCAATTTTTTTTGGAGATTGTGCTGGTAATTATCCCACCCTGGGATTCTGCCCTCTCCTCATCCCATTCCTGCCTTTTGGGAGGGGAAAAAGCAGCTCCAGGCGCTTCCAGCCTGCCTCAAAAACACCTTTTCCCTGCAAAAACCCCCCCCAAACCCCAGAGAATTCCCAGGTTCTCTGCAAGGAATGAAACCATTCCCATCCCTCCCTGCCGAGCCAGGCAGGCCAAGGCACAATAAATCCCTTTAATGCCCAAATTCCCCTCTCCCACTCGCGCCCAGAGCCGAATTCTGCCTGGAAAATGCAGATTCAGAGCATCTATTTGAGGTTTTCTTCCTCCACCCACGGGCCCTGCTGGAGCAATCTGCTCCCTCCTCTCTGGCAGAGCTGTTCACTCTGGCTCAAGATGCTGCTTTGGACCTGGGGTTGCATTCCCAGGGTAAAAATCTGAGTTTATTTGCATGGCTGAGGTGATTTCCCCCCTGTTTTGGGGGGCGTTGTTGGGCGTGGAAATCATTTTTTGGTCAGTTATTTTAATTTTTCATTGTCTATTAAAATCGGTGATTTTTGTGTGTGTGTGTGTGTATTCATGGAATATATTGGGGGAAAAAAATTAGAAATATTCCATTTTTATATCAATATTCCATCTCTAATTGCAGATCTGCTGCTTCTCCACTCAGAGAAATAGAACAAGGCACCAGGATGGGAGAATTCTTGAATCCTGATTACATTAAATTAAATTAAATTAAATTAAATTAAATTAACTCCTACCTGTTGGCATTGTTAGCACAGCTTCTCCCAGCCTGAAGGAAAAGAAGGATGAACAGGGTGGAAGGGAAAATGGGGGAAAAATGGATTTATTATTTATTTTTCTAATGGGAATAAACAGATAAAAGAAAAGGAAGTCTGGATGGGAAATGATGCCCAGAGGTCTCAGGTTACGAATGACCTTAAAGTGATTTTTTTTTTATATTTGAACTAATTTGGGATCAATGCAGAGATCAAAAATATTGACCCTGAATGCTGTAAAAAAAAAAAAAAGCCAAATCATCCAAGGAAACTCTGCTTTGCATGGAAAAAAATATAAATAATCCAAAATAATCTAAATAATCCAAGCAGAAAAAATGAGAAGTAAATGAGAATTTTGGTTCAAACCTCGATTATTCATTCTGAGAACTCCTGGTAACGATGAGGCAGGAAAAAAAAAAAAAAAAAAGCATTAGAAGAAATAATTCCCTGTATTCCTGCAGCATCCAGGCAAAGAATTCAGGATAAAATCCATTCCCAGCCCGCCCAGCAGCCCAGGCCATCAGCAGGAATCCTTTGCAGGGTTGATTTGGAAAAAGGAAAAGGTTTTTATTCCATATCCAAACTTTATCCCGTGCAGAAAATCCACAAAAAAAAGGCAGGAAAATCTGGATAAATCTCCAGACTCTGCTGGAAATCAAAGTGTGTGTGGAAAAGAAGCCTTTAGTTATGGAGAGAATTCTTTTTAATACCAAAAAAAAAAAAAAAGAAAAGGAGATTTTTGCCCCAAAATATTTGGGTTGTGTTTTCCTGGTTTTTCCCAGCTCAGAGGGGAACAGAGAGGGGATGGAATTGGAGGATTTGGAGCAGAATTTGGGGTTTTTCCCCTTTTTTTTGAGGGGCACAGCCCCTCAGCCAGGTCAGGACACGCAGGGACACCGAAAGGAGCCCAAAATCCAGAGGGACACAGAGGAAAAGGTCAGGATGTGGCTGCAGAAGCGAAATTAAACTAAATTTTGGGTCATCATTGTCACATTCCTGTTTCAATACTGAGATTTTCCAGCACCTCAGAATTCATCAGGCAGGAAAAGGAGGATTGATGCCCACAGGATGGATGTGGAGCACCCAAAATCTGCTTTTTTGGACAGGATTTGGTGGTGAAAAAGCCATTTCTCTCCCTTTTTTTTTTTTTTTTTTCCTAAGCTGGATTTTCCCAGATTTCCAGCTCCTCTTCCACCACACGGAATATTTGGGAATATTGTCCCTGTGGGAGCTGCCCAGGGGTGAAATTCCCGCCCCCAGTGGAAAACTGGAGCTGGGAATGCCCAGACCCCAAACCTGAGGAAGGCACCACAAACCCCTGGTGCAGATCCTGGCTGGGTTTGGTTCTTCCCTTAAAAGGAAAAATTAAAAATAATTTAAAATAAAGAGCTTTTTATACCCCAGGCACTCCAAATTTGGCATCCCCCTGAATTTCAGGAGTTTTTCAGATCCCAATCCAGCCGTTTCTGAGCCGTGAGTGTTGGGAAAATGGGAAAACAATTTTATTTATTATTTATTTTTCTAATGGGAACAAACAGATAAAAGGAAGCCTGGATGTGAAATTATGCCCAGAGTTCTCATGTTATGAATGACCTTGAAGTGATTTTTTTTTTTTATATTTGAAGGATTCCTCACCTGAATCCTTCCCTAAAACCGGATTTTCTCCCAAAATCCCAGCTGCAGCACAAACCCCAGGGACTGGTACAATTCCTGCTCTTTAAAATGTGGTTTTCTTTTAAATCCCTGGCATTTCAGAACTCTTGGATGGCTCCCAGCAGTTCCAGGGGCTGCGGGGGAAGAGAAGGACCCAAAACCTTGCTGTTCCCATGTGCAGAAAACCAGGAAAAACCAGCCCTAGAACGATTGGAATTCATAATTCAAGATTTAACCATTGGAAAAAAAGTGAAATCCAGAGGAAAACCCTCATTAACTCATCACCATTACAAAGGAGATCAGATTTGGGGTAAAAACTGGGTGATAAATTCTCCCTTTTTCTCCCCACTTTGGGGGAAAGAACCAATTTCTCGGGAAATTCTCGATTTGGGAATAAAACTTCCAAATCTGGGGCACGACCACGACGCAGCTGGAGCATTTTGGTGCTTTTGCAGCATAAAATGCAGCAAAAAAAAACCTCGAATTTGGGGTCTGAGTGCCACCAAACATCCCTAGTTCTCTGTAATTGTTCCATAAATTCAGGAGATGAGGAGGAAAATATTAATTAGTCAGACCCTGCCTTTGGCACTAATCAGCAGCAGTGACAGCTGAGCCAGCCAGGGGATAAAATACGCCCCAAATTTGATTATCAGGACAAAGAACTGAGGAGCAGGAGAAAATTAAAAATAAAGAGGGGGGAAAACTCCATAATCCAGCAGCATTTGTGGTGGGGGAATGAAAATTTACCTGGATTTGGGATTCTGGCTTTGGCTTTTTTCTCCCCTCAGTTTAGGGCCCGATTTTGGGGATTATTTTGCAGCTGAACCCTGAGTTTTGGTGGCACAGGAGGAGGAGAAAACGCTGAGAGGTCCCGACTCAAAGCCTCCCTTGGGGTCGGGGGATCCCAAAATCCATCCAAAGGCAGGGGGTCATCCCAGACAGGGGGAAACGGGAGCAAAATCAGAAAAAAACCTAAAACTGATGACGTTAAGGGGGTGCTTTTGAGGTTCCCTGCGATGTCCAGGCGCTCCTCACGGATCTGAATCCTGGATTTAGCCCAGAGTTTTGTCCCCAAATCCCTCTCTGTTCCCGCTGCATCCGTGGCCACCAGAGGATGAATTTTGGCGGAATCTCAGATTTATTTCCCCCCCTTCTCTGTCTCCTCCAGGGCCGAGGGTCACAATTAGCAATTTAGCAAATTAATTAAGTGCCCAAGAAGTGCAGCAAAGCCGTGGGGCCACACGCATCCTGGAGGTGAATCCTCAAAATAAAGGCTTTGTCCTCAAAATTAACCAAATTCCCCTTCCCTGCAGCAGGGGGTGGAAGGGACAGACTCGGCAATGGGGCAACGGAAAATTCCGGCGCTTTGGGGCACGGGAGGCTCGGGATTCCTTGGGATTCCTTGGGATTCCTTGGGATTCCTCAGGATGGATTCCTTGGGATTCCTCAAAATTCCTCAGGATTCCTCAGGACAGATTCCTTGGGATTCCTTGGGATGGATTCATTGGGATTTCTTGGGATTTCTTGGGATTGATTCCTCAGGATTCTTCAGGATTCTTCAGGATGTATTCCTCAGGATGGATTCCTCAGGATGGATTCCTCAGGATTCGTCAGGATGGATTCCTCAGGATGGATTCCTCAGGATTCCTCGGGATGGATTCCTCGGCATAGATTCCTCAGGATTCGTCAGGATGGTTTCCTTGGGATGGATTTCTCAGGATTCCTTGGGATTCCTCACGATGGATTCCTTGGCATAGATTCCTCGGGATTCCTCAGGATTCCTCAGGATGGATTCCTCGGGATTCGTCAGGATGATTTCCTTGGGATTGACTCCTCGGGATGGATTCTTCAGGTTTCCTCACGATTCCTCAGGATTCTTTGGGATTCCTCAGCATAGATTCCTTGGGATTCCTCAGGATTCCTCGGGACGGATTCCTCGGGACGGATTCCTCGGGAGAAGCGCTCAGCACTGCTCGGCCTCCACAAATCCCTCCTTTTCCTGGCTGGCCGCCTCCACCTCGGCGTACGAGGCGTGGTTGCCGTGGTTCCGGAATTTCATGGCGGGCCAGCGGTGCGGCCTCCGCTGGGGACAGAAACAGAGGCAGGTGAGCAGCTGGGACAGGGCCCTGCGCCCCAGCTCCCGCGGGAAAACGGGGGGAAAATGGGGGGGAAAAGAGTGCTGGGACACAAAGGGCGCCGTCGGTGTGAGTGTTTTGAGTGATAGAAGTTTATTTTTAAATGTTGTTTCATGCTTCAAAAGGTTCTTTGGAATGCGTGGATCTCACTGGATGGGAAAGACACGGATCCAGGGATCTGAGATGGGGAGGACACGGATCCAGGATCAGGGATCTGAGATGGGGAGGATGACATGGATGCAGGATCCAGGATCATGGATCCAGCGATCTGAGGTGGTGGGAGAGATCACAGATCCTGGGATTTGAGATGAGGAGGAGGACACGGATGCAGGATCCAGGATCATGGATCTGAGATGAGAGAGGGACACAGATCCAGGATCACAGATCCAGGGATCTGGGCTGCCTGGGAGGACCCAGATGCAGGGATCTGAGACAAAGGGAAGGACACGGATCCAGAATGCAGGATCCAGGATCACAGATCCAGGGATCCGAGATGAGAGAGGGACACAGATCCAGGATCACAGATGCAGAGATCTGAGATGAGAGAGGGACACAGATGCAGGATCAGAGATCCAGGGATCTGGGCTGCCTGGGAAGGACACAGATCCAGGGATCTGAGACGAAGGGAAGGACAGGGATCCAGAATGCAGGATCCAGGATCAGAGATCCAGGGATCTGAGGTGAAGGGAAGGACAGGGATCCAGAATGCAGGATCCAGGATCAGAGATCCAGGGATCTGAGGTGAAGGGAAGGACAGGGATCCAGAATGCAGGATCAGGATCACAGATCCAGGGATCTGAGATCAGAGATCCAGGGATCCGGGCTGCCTGGCAGGACCCAGATCCAGGGATCTGAGGTGAAGGGAAGGACAGGGATCCAGAATGCAGGATCCAGGATCAGAGATCCAGGGATCTGAGGTGAAGGGAAGGACAGGGATCCAGAATGCAGGATCCAGGATCAGAGATCCAGGGATCTGAGGTGAAGGGAAGGACAGGGATCCAGAATGCAGGATCCAGGATCAGAGATCCAGGGATCTGAGGTGAAGGGAAGGACAGGGATCCAGAATGCAGGATCCAGGATCACCGATCCAGGGATCTGAGGTCAGAGATCCAGGGATCCGGGCTGCCTGGCAGGACCCAGATCCAGGGATCTGAGGTGAAGGGAAGGACAGGGATCCAGAATGCAGGATCCAGGATCAGAGATCCAGGGATCTGAGGTGAAGGGAAGGACAGGGATCCAGAATGCAGGATCAGGATCACCGATCCAGGGATCTGAGATCAGAGATCCAGGGATCCGGGCTGCCTGGCAGGACCCAGTGCAGGGAAGGCAGTGGGAGGAGGATGAGGACGGCCGATTCCCGCGCAGGGCTGAGCTCCTGGCTCACCTCGATGAAGAAGAGCGCGGCGCCGGACGTGGGGCGGCCGCGGACGTAGATCCCGGCCAGGAGGATCCCGGCCAGCACCAGCACGGCCACCACGGCGGCCACCACGGCGCCCGTGGGGACGGCGGCGCCGGCGCCGCGCGAGGGGCGGCCGCTCCCTGCGGGGGAAGGGGGGAAGGTGTTCAGAAAGCTGTTAAACGGAGAATTGTTTAAAATTTACACGATTTCAAGTTAAAAAAAAAAAAAAAAAACCAACTCTATAAGTGTTGTTTTTTTTAATTTACAAAATTTAAAATTTAAAAAAAATTTAAGAGAATTTAATTTTTTTATTTGAATTTGCAAAATTTAATACTAAAAAAATTTGACAGAATTTAAATTATTTTTTTAAAATTTGCAATATTTAATATTAAAAAAAATTTACAGATTTTATTTTTTTTTAAAATTACAAAATTTAAAATAAAAAAAATTGACAGAATTAATTTTTTTTTAAACTTGCAAAATTTAATATTAAAAACAAATTTTACAGAAAAAAATTTTTAAAACTTAAAAAAATTTACAGAATTTAATTTTTTATTTGAATTTGCAAAATTTAATATTAAAAAAAATTACAGAATTATTTTTTTAATTTACAAAATTTAAAATTTAAAAAAATTTACAATTTAAAAAAAAATTTACAAAATACATTATTGAATTATTCAAGTGTTTGTTCTATTCATTATGCAATTCACAAATTATTGCAAACAAAATTAAGTCTTAAAAAAAATTCTATACTAAGTAAAAAAACCTTTAAACACTATAACTCTTTTCACTAATAAATAAAAAACCATAAATCAATAATAAAAATAATTATTTATAATAATAGAATATAATAATCAATATTATATAATAGATTGTAATATCGTATAATATAATAAATAATAAAAATAATATACTAATAATAAAAAACCACATAAATCAATAATAATTTAACAAAACCAAGCAACCAAACCATAAAAATAAAAAATTCAAACAATAGAAACAATTCAAACTATAAAATATAATAAAATAATAAAAATATAATGTGATATCATATCATATCATATCCTATAATAGAAGTATAATGTAATAAAAGTATAATATAATAAAAGTAAAATATAATATAATAAAAGTATAATGAAATTATAATATAATGAATTTATAATATAATAAAAGTATAAAATAATGAAAGTATAAAATAATATAAAATAATAAAAGTGTAATAAAAGTATGATATAAAATAATAAAAGTATACTATAATATAATATGATATAATAAAAGTATAATATAATAAAAGTATAATATGATATCTTATATTATACTTTTATTATATTATACTTTTTTTATATTATATTATATTATATTATATTATATTATATTATATATATATATTATATTATATTATATTATATTATATTATATTATATTATATTATATTATACTTTTAATATATTATATTATACTTGTAATGTAATGTAATGTAATGTAATATAATGTAATATAGTAATATAATAATATAATATAATATAATATAATATAATATAATATAATATAATATATAATATAATATAATATAATATAATATAATATAATATAATATAATATAATATAATATATATAATATAATATAATATAATATAATATAATAAATTAATAATAAAACCCGACATAAATCAACAATAATTCAACAAAACCAAGCAACCAAACCATAAAAAACCAACTCTTGAAACAATAAAGCACCACAACAGACTGAGATAACACCAAGATAATCAAATGACAGAACCGAAGCGATTAAAATCCCTCCTCGGGACAGCCCAGAGCGCTCCCAGGTTTCCCAGGCGGGAATTGCGCGAGCGGGGCCGAGGTCTGGCCTTACCCTCTCCTCCTGCCAGCCGGTTGAGTTTGGTGTCATCTGAAAGGAGAAAACACAGCAAAACGGGGAAATCAGGAGCTCTCAGGGACAGCTGGAATATCCTCAGTCAGAGAGGAAGAGAAGTTTTCTAACCAGGCGAGAGCCTGGGAAGCAGTTGGGAAAGAACATAAAGAATTCTCTAATCTACCTTGTTGTTCACGTTGTTTATAGATATGCTCTGCCTCTGTGCGTCATTCACTTATTTTTTTACTCTAAGTTTTTTTTACACGAAGTTTTTACTCTAAGTTTTCACTCTAAGACCAATGAAATTCATCTTCTCGATGTTCTCTATGTATAGAGTGGTATATTTGAAATAAATCAGAGCTCATTTTCTTTGCCTTCTGATCTGGAGTTCTCTGTTCCCGTCCTGCTCGACAGCGTCCATAGCCTCGTGTTTTCCCCCGTTGCCCTGATTTTTAAAAGTGTTACGTTTTTGCTTTATAGTTCTTTTGGAAGTTTTAAAGTTCTCATAAAACTTCTTCAGCCTTCTGATAATGTTTAATATTTCTACTGGAGCTTCTCCCGCGCTGTTCATGTCAATAATGATTGTTTTGCATCCTTCTTTGCAGGAGGGAA
Source organism: Vidua chalybeata (assembly GCF_026979565.1). Classification (NCBI taxonomy): domain Eukaryota; kingdom Metazoa; phylum Chordata; class Aves; order Passeriformes; family Viduidae; genus Vidua; species Vidua chalybeata. Next base: position 1,074,019 of record NC_071555.1, on the reverse strand, counting down.
TTGATGGACTGTTGGTTTGAGCAGTGTGGCTGGAGAGGTGGCAATTCCACCCTCCAATCCACGGCCACTTTTTGGAATTCTATGAATACCAGATGCTCCAAGAAAACGCTCTCTTTTCTTGGCCTTTGAACTTGCCAGGCGTGTGTGCGCTTACCTCGTGTCCAGTGGCGACATTTCCCACCCCACTGCTCCCCCCAGGATGGGATCTCCGGGCAGTTTTCAATCTCTGGGGGAAAGGGAAGCACCTGGAAAAGGCCAGGGACTGAGCGGGGAGTGGGGTTCCTGCACTGAGGTGGCACCTGGAGCACAAATATCCCCGGGAAGGGTCGCCCCCGGCTCCCCGTGGGGGCTCTGATCCATCACTGGGTGTCCTCCTTCAGCCTGTGGAATCTGCATCCCAAATAAACCCACGGGACGCTCAAAATCCACTCCCATTCCTCGGCTCACTCTGGAAGGGCCAGGATCTACCAGACAAGGCTTGGTCCCTCAACAGGCTCCACGTGATCGGCCTCACCAGGGTGAAATCCTCATCCAGAATTCCCTGGGCTTGGCTTGGATTCTAAATCCTGATCCAGAATTCCCAGGGCTTGGCTGTGCCCCAGAGCTCCAGGAGCAGAAGCAGGGCACTGGAAAGGCTGGGGAGGACACGGATCCAGGGATCTGGGATAGTGGGAAGGACAGGGATCCAGGATCTGAGTGGGTGGGAAGGACACGGATCCAGGATCTGGGATAGTGGGAAGGACACGGATCCAGGATCTGGGCTGGTGGGAAGGACACGGATCCAGGATCTGGGCTGGCTGGAGAGGATGTGGATCCATAGAACTGGACTGGCTGGTTGGACAGGACACACATCCAGGATCTGGGCTGGTGGACAGGACACGGATCCAGGGATCTGGGCTGGTGGGAAGGACACGGATCCAGGGATCTGGGCTGGTTGGACAGGACACACATCCAGGATCTGGGCTGGTGGGAAGGACACGGATCCAGGATCTGGGCTGGTGGGAAGGACACGGATCCAGGGATCTGAGCGGGTGGGGAGGACACTGAGGGCCAGGCCCCCTCTTTGGTGGAGCTGCTCCTCGGCTGTTCTCCACTCTCCCCCTGCAGCTGCCCTTTGTTCCCGTCCAAGATCCCAAATTAACTTCATGCCCTGCGTCACACGGAGCCTCTCGCTCCTTTTTTCCAAGAACCAGTGGTCGGCTGGAAAACAATCTCGTGGCGGAGTTCCAACCCTCCCTCTGCCTTTAATTGCTCCTTTCAAAGCCAGCCCTGCCAGGCAGGAGCTCGCTCCCCCATCCAGCTCCTTCCCGGCGCTGAAGGACAATTACCAACGCTCCTTTCTATTGATCCTAATTAGCACTTTGCGTTAGGGACAATTAAGCAGCCAAATTGCGGCACTACCTGCGCCAGGATCGGCGGAGCCGGCCCCGCGTTAATGGGATTATGGAGCTTTGGGTCTCCAGGGAAAATCGGTGTGTTTTTTTTTTTTTGTGGAGCTGGAAGGAGCAGCAATCCCAAGAAAAGAGCGATCACCGCGGGAATTCCAGGCTGAGACTCCTGGCACCAGTGAAATCCGAGCCCAGGGAAACCTCAACCCCCTCTCTCTGGGATTGACCCCTTCTTGGTTGCTCGCTGACCTTCACAAATGGGTAAAAAAAAGCTGGAAAAACCCCAAAACTCTTCCCACCGTGCCTCACTGGCCCCGGTGTCACCTCTTGGCTGCCCTTCCTCACCCTTCCCATCATCTCCTGTTCTCATCCCTCCCCCAGGACGGGCTTTGGAGCGCCCTGGGATGGTGGGAGGTGTCCCTGCCCCTGGCATGGGATGAGCTGTGAGGTCCCTTCCAACCCAAATCCTTCTGGGATTCCAGAACCTCACAGACCCAGGGATTGCAGGTGGAGAAATGGACTCGGGAGGGGATTTTGGGAAGGAATTCCTGCCTGTGAGGGTCGGGAGGGGCTGGGATGGAATTCCCAGAGCAGCTGTGGCTGATCCATCCCTGGAAGGGTCCCAGGCCAGGCTGGAGGGGTTTGGAGCACCCCGGGATGGTGGGAGGTGTCCCTGCCCGTGGGACTGGAGGGGATTTAAGGTCCCTTCCCACCCAAACCATTCCAGGATTCTGCTCCAAAACCCCTCCGGTACTGGTGTTCGCTTGGATTTGGATTTGCTTTTTGAGGAGGTGAAAGACCTGTCCAGGGACTGGGATCAGGGATCAGGGATGGGGATCACCTGTCCAGGGATTGGGATCAGGGGCGTGGGGTCACCTGTCCAGGGATCAGGGATGGGGATCACCTGGGGATCAGGATCAGGGATGGGGATCACTTGTCTGGGGATTGGGATCCAGGCTGGGAGGATCACCTGTGCAGGGATCGGGATCAGGGATGGGAGATCACCTGGGGATCGGGATCAGGGCTGGAGATCACCTGTCACAGGATCAGGGATGGGGGATCACCTTCCCAAGGATCATCTTCAGGGCTGGGGGGGGTCACCCGTCCAGGGCTCAGGGGTGCAGGGTCACCTGTCTGGGGCTCAGGGGTGTAGGGTCACCTGTCTGGGGCTCAGGGGTGCAGGGTCACCTGTCCGGGGCTCAGGGGTGCAGGGTCACCTGTCTGGGGATCAGGGGTGTAGGGTCACCTGTCCCACGATCAGGGATCACCTGTCCAGGGCTCAGGGGTGAGGTGTCACCTGTCCAGGGCTCAGGGATCACCTGTCCAGGGCTCAGGGGTGCAGGGTCACCTGTCCAGGGCTCAGGGGTGCAGGGTCACCTGTCCAGGGCTCAGGGATCACCTGTCCACGGCTCAGGGGTGAGGTGTCACCTGTCCAGGACCAACCCCCAGGGCCGGGGTCACCTGCCGGGCACCCACCTTCGGTGGTGAGGCTGTCGAGGAAGAGCGAGGCCGTGGGGGAGGTGACACGGCCGGGCTGCGGTGACACGGAGCTGCCCGGGGACGCCGAGTAGTGACCGCCCTCCGCCAAATCCTCACAGGTGCTTTCATCCGACTGGGGAGGGAAAAGGAGGGTTGGGGGAAAAGGAGGAGAGTTTGGGTTAAAAGGAGAGTTGGGGTTAAAAGGAGAGTTGGGGTTAAAAGGAGAGTTGGGCTTAAAAGGAGAGTTGGGGTTAAAAGGAGGAGAGTTGGGGTTAAAAGGAGGAGAGTTGGGGTTAAAAGGAAGAGGGTTTGGGTTAAAAGGAGGAGAGTTTGGGTTAAAAGGAGGAGAGTTGGGGTTAAAAGGAGAGTTGGGGTTAAAAGGAGGAGGGTTTGGGTTAAAAGGAGGAGAGTTTGGGTTAAAAGGAGGAGAGTTGGGGTTAAAAGGAGGAGGGTTGGGGTTAAAAGGAGGAGGGTTGGGGTTAAAAGGACAGTTTGGAGCTGTTTTCCCCCAGCAGGAATTCCAGGAGGGCTCTGCGGGTTCAAACACTGGAGGGGAAGCGGGGGAGGAGGTCCAGAAGTGAGGAGGAAAATTTGGGAAGAATTTCAGCAGGGCAAGGGACAAATCCTGGGACAAATCCTTCGTGCACCTCGGGGTGACCCCACGTGGGTCTGGTGACCTCACAAGGGTAGGAATAAAGGGAATAGTGGGAATAAAGGGGGAAACGGGGGGAAATGGGAAAGAAGGGAATAAACAGGGAAATGGGAATAATGGGGGGAAATGGGAATACAGGGGATAACGGGAAAAAATGAGAAAAGATGGGAAAAAAAGGAGAGGTGAAGGGTATCCAAAGGGAACCAAGGGATATCTCCAGGGAATCAAGGGATGTAAAGGAATAAAGGGATATTTAAGGGGAATAAAGAACCAGCTACAGCTGTATCTGAAGGGAATAAAGGGATATCGAAAAGGAATAAAGGGATTTCCCAAGGGAATAAAGGGATTTCCCAAGGGTTATCTGAAGGGAATAAAGGGATGTTTAAATGGGTATCCAAAGGGAATGAAGGGGTATCTAAAGGGAAATCCCAAGGGAACAATGGGAAATGCCAAGGCAAAGCTAAAGGGAACAAATGGACATCCCAAGGGAAATCGAAAGGGAAATCTAAAGGGAAATCTAAAGGGAAATCTAAATGGAAATCCCAAGGGAACAAAGGGAAATCCCAAGGGAAATCTAAAGGGAATAAAAGGAAATCCCAAGGGATACCTAAAGGGAAATCCCAAGGGATGCTCAGTCTATTCAGAACACAGATGTGTGGGTCACACATCCATTTTTTGAGCTGGGCCATGGATTTCCTGTGGCTCAGCCCCATTCCCTGCCCTCAGGGAGGGATTGGGACTGGGATTGGGACTGGGACTGGGATTGGGACTGGGATTGGGACTGGGACTGGGATTGGGACTGGGATTGGGACTGGGACTGGGATTGGGACTGGGATTGGGACTGGGACTGGAACTGGGATTGGGACTGGGACTGGAACTGGGATTGGGACTGGGATTGGGACTGGGATTGGGACTGGGACTGGGACTGGGACTGGAACTGGGATTGGGACTGGGACTGGAACTGGGATTGGGACTGGGATTGGGACTGGGATTGGGACTGGGACTGGAACTGGGATTGGGACTGGGACTGGAACTGGGATTGGGACTGGGATTGGGACTGGGATTGGGACTGGGACTGGGATTGGGACTGGGACTGGGACTGGGACTGGGACTGGGATTGGGACTGGGACTGGGATTGGGACTGGGACTGGGACTGGGACTGGGACTGGGATTGGGACTGGGACTGGGACTGGGACTGGGACTGGAACTGGGATTGGGACTGGGATTGGGACTGGGACTGGGACTGGGATTGGGACTGGGACTGGGATTGGGACTGGGACTGGGATTGGGACTGGGACTGGGACTGGGACTGGGACTGGGATTGGGACTGGGACTGGAACTGGGACTGGGACTGGGACTGGGACTGGGATTGGGACTGGGACTGGGACTGGGACTGGAACTGGGACTGGGACTGGAACTGGGACTGGGATTGGGACTGGGACTGGAACTGGGATTGGGACTGGGACTGGGATTGGGACTGGGACTGGGATTGGGACTGGGACTGGGATTGGGACTGGGATTGGGACTGGGACTGGGACTGGGATTGGGACTGGGACTGGGATTGGGACTGGGACTGGAACTGGGACTGGGATTGGGACTGGGACTGGAACTGGGATTGGGACTGGGACTGGGATTGGGACTGGAACTGGGACTGGGACTGGGACTGGGACTGGGATTGGGACTGGGACTGGGATTGGGACTGGGATTGGGACTGGGACTGGGACTGGAACTGGGACTGGGACTGGGATTGGGACTGGGACTGGGACTGGGACTGGGACTGGGATTGGGATTGGGATTGGGACTGGGACTGGGACTGGAACTGGGACTGGGATTGGGATTGGGATTGGGACTGGGACTCTCCAGCTCACCTGGCCGCAGCCGTAGCTCAGCCACTCCTCCCGGTACCGATCGAAGCCGCTGGAGCACCTGTGGGGAAAATCAGGATTATCCAGGGCCAGGCTGTGGGAAATGGATTCATAGGAAGGGATTAAAACTCCACAGAAGGTTCACGGAGCGTGTGTCGATATGCAAAATTTAAGATAAGGAAATGCTGACTCAGAAATGGAATAGGACTGACATTGCTGAGAGAAAAATGAAATTAGAAACAAGTTTCAAAAAGTGGCCTTGCAACTAAGACTGGGACTTTGGAGGAATACAACTATTTTGTGTAATAAAATATAATATAGATGTAAATAAAATATAAAAATATATATAATAGAAGTTGCATTGTAGTAGGACCCACGAGGGGTAATTTTAGATTATTATCTTTAAGGCATTTACAGCATGGTGTGCCTAAAAATGATAGGCCAAAAAATGCTTATATTGTAATTAGTAATGCTTATATTGTAATTAAAATAGAATATTGTGTGTTGTAATTAGGAAATAGTTGCCTTCTGATTGTGGTGGCGTGAATTGTAACATCTGTATTGTCTCATCCTTCACATGAGACTGAAAATGGAATAAAAGTTTTTAAAACTCCTCTCAGTTACCCCATCTCTGAGTCAAAAAAAAAAAAAACAAAAAAACACAAAATCCAGCAGCAGGTAAGGAGGGTGGGAATGTCTGCGGTTCCACAGGTCCCAGAAATCCCAAATCCTGCCCTGGGTGGGAATTCTTGGACAAACGGGAAAGGTGAGACCCAAGGTTTGATCCAGGGCTGTGGGGTTTCCACACAGCTGTGCTGGAAAACACAAATATTCCCCTTCCCACAGGAGGAAAAGGGTCAAGAGCACTTCTGCAAGGGAAAAGGAGAGGGGAAATGAGGGGAAAAGGAGAGGGGAAAATCAGGGGAAAATCAGGGGAAAAGGAGAGGGGAAAATCAGGGGAAAAGGAGAGGGGAAATGAGGGGAAAAGGAGAGGGGAAATGAGGGGAAAAGGAGAGGGGAAATCGGGAGAAAAGGAGAGGGGAAATCGGGAGAAAAGGAGAGGGGAAAATCAGGGGGAAAAGAGGGAAAATCAGGGGAAAAGGAGAGGGGAAATGAGGGGAAAAGGAGAGGGGAAAATCTGGAGAAAAGGAGGGGGAAAATCAGGGGGAAAAGAGGGGGAATGAGGGGAAAAGGAGAGGGGAAATGAGGAGAGGCCCGGGCTGAGTTTGAGTTTCCACTCCCAGGACTCGGTGCCAGGGCAAGGCCACGAGGCCCACGAGCTTCGCTGGGCTCCTTCCAGCAACATCTGCACAGGAAGAACACTGCAGGAGCTGCAGATGACATCAGGCAAAGGCCAGCCCGAGAATTCCCTGCAGGAGCAGGGACTGGAGCAGAGCTCCGACCTTTGGAAAGGCTCGGGGAGGACCCAAACCCCAAACAATTCCTGCAAACACCGATCCACCCACCAGGGAAAGGAGAAACCACAAGGGAACTTCTGAGATCTCTGCTTAAAGTCCAGTTCCCGTCACAATTATGGGCTCAGGAGAGGCAAAAAAATACAGATTTTATTATCGAGGGGGGAGAGCTGGGAGGACTCGGGGTTGGAATCATGAGGTTGGGATGTCAGCCCCGAGCCTGGAGCTCTTTGGGAAGGATCATTTGGCTCTGCAGGACCAGCCTGGCTGGAAGGCAGCGATGAGAGGGGCCCTCCTGCTCCAGCTCTGCATTCCCAGCACGCTCCTGCCAGCTGGAATTCCCACCTGGAAGCTGAGCTGTCCCCAGGGACGCGGGGCTGGCGGCCAAGGTGAACATCAGCAAGAGCAGCTGGGCTTTGGAGGGTGAAAAAGGGTTCAGGAGGGTGGGGAGGGGCTGGGCTGGAATTCCCAGAGCAGCTGTGGCTGCCCCTGGGGGTGTCCCAGGCCAGGCTGGGGCACTGGGAGGTGACCCTGGGGCCACAGGGGTGGCACTGGAGGGGCTCTGAGGGCTCTTTCCGACCCAAACCGTCCCAGGATTGAGAAAAACCCCACTTTGCCAAGGCCCTGGATTGGGAACAGGCAGCACAAGGAAGGGTTTGCACGGGGCTCAGCCCAAACCAGAGCCAGGCTGGGCTGGGCAGGATGAGGATGTCCCCTCGCCACGGAGCCACTGCCAAAGGCCACCAGCCTGGCTCGGGGGTGTCACAGGGACTCCGAGCTGCCTTGGGGTGGCTCAGGGGGTGGGAGGTGCCCCCAGGTGAGCGGGGTTTCCACGGCACAGGATCTGTGTCACTGGGTCCCCTCCCCTGCCACCAGCTCTCAATAAAGCCGGCAGCTCGATCTCATTAAACCTCCTGTTCTGTAAAACCCTGAGAGCAGGGACAGCGCCACGTCCTCCATTCACCTCCCCCCCCCAAAAAAAAGAAAAAAATCAGCAAATTCCCCCCCGTCCCCACGCCTTTGCTGGCCCCATCCCTGAGGAGCAGGGCCTGTCCCACACGGAGGAGCGTCCCCAGCGCTGTCACCTCCCCGCTGTCCTTCCCCTGGAGCCCTTCCAGCCTCACTGCCCTGCATTTCCACTGATCCCAGCCCGGGTCAGGACAGGTTTCCCCCCGTTTTTAAGCTCACTGGCAAAAATCTGAGTCCTGCCTCAGGTCCCAGCTTGTTCCAGGACCAAAAATCCCCCAGGAAACGCAGCCTTGGAGTGGCTTGGAATTGGAGATCAGGTCACGGCTCAGCCGTGGCTGTGGGGCCTCAGCACGCCAAAAAACAACGAAAAAATGGGAAATAATTTTTAAAAAGGCAGGAACGCGGGCGGAAAGAGCCGCCCTGGCCAGCCCCAGGGGAAGGAGACTCGTGGCAGGTACCTCTGCAGGACGTGGCACCAGCTGCAGTTGAAGGTCAGCTCCGAGCCCACGCACGTTTCGCAGCTCCGGTGCTGCAGGCAGGCTGCAAAAGAGACAGGAGAGAGGCTCCAGGCAGGTTGTGGCAGCAGCTCTGTGCCCACGGAGAGGAACACAACCCTCCCAAGCCCTGTTCTGGGAAAGGCTGCGAGAAAAATCAGAGAAAAGGGATGAGAAACAATTCTTGCTGCACCTGGGGTCATGGAGGTTTGCTTACCAAAGGGTGGTTTCCTAACTGGCCAGTGGTGATGGTGTTTTAATTAGAAGGCCAATTAGGTCCACCCGTAGTGAACTAAGGGTATAAAATGAAGGGTTTCTTAATGAAGAATGTCATCAGCCCTCTGTGGACGCGTGGAGCCTGTGGAATTTGGAACTCCTGGTCCTGCAGGATGGCAACGCCTGCAGGGCACAGGGAGCTGTGGGGAGCTGCAGCTCGGGCAGCAGCGAGCCCTGAGTGCCCCAGCCAACCTCCCTGGCCCGGGAAGTGAAGGGAGCAGCTCCTTCCCAGCTCCTTCTTCCCACCTGGCAGTAAAACTCAGCTGGGAATTTTTGCCGTTTTTGGTTGTTCCTGCTGGGGAAGGAGCTGAGCCCCCCCAGGGCTGTGTCCACTCTAAGGGGACAGGAACTCCGCTGCTCACGGGGCACTTTTGGTCTAGGAAAGGTGGCCAGGAAGGGCTTGGATGCCAAAAAAATTCAGGGAAAGGAGGAGTTTTAACCAGGCCTGGAATGGCAGAGCCCAGAGTGGGTCCTGTCCCAGGTGCTGTGACATTCCTGGGGATGCAATCACAGGGTCAGGTCCTGCTCGAGGGCTGCAGCATCCCCATCCCTCCTGGGACACCTGGAACTGCTCCCCCAGCCCAGGTATTCCCTGCCCCACACCTGGGCTACCAGCCCACGCTCTCCAGTGGCCTCCACTCCTCATCTCCTCTCCCATCCTGAGATCTCCCAAAGGCAGGGAACAACCTCAGGTCACTTCAGCAAGGGGCAGAGCCCAAATCCCTCCCTTCTGACCCAAAAGAAAGGCTAAAAAATGAACCCCCAGAAGAAACATCAGGGCCAGGTTCTCCGTAGCTCCTCTGCAGACTCCCTGAGCTGCTGGGAAAAAGCCAAACCTCCAGCAGGGAAAAAAAATCGAGATTTTACAGAATGGTTATTTATGTTCTGCTTGCAGTAAGCTGCTGCTGCTGCTGCTAAAATTGTCATCCAACACCCCGGGGAGAGCGTTTAGTGCAGATTTCCTCTCAGCCCGGATTTACGGCGGCTCTGCCCGCCTGCCCTTGGATCCAGGCACTAAAAACCCGCCTGAGGCACCTTCCAGAAATCTCAGCCGGGTGTGGAGGCGTTGGGAATGTCTTGGAGACAGACCTGAAGTGAACTGGTGTCCAGCAGCATCAGCTGCTGCTCGGGGAGTGATGGAAAAGCAAAAAAAAAAAAAAAAAAGGGATTTCAGGTGGGAAGAGCTGTCAGTGCAGGGAGGGGGGAACAGGGGGAGCAAGGAGAGCTCAGGGCACAGCTTGGGACCGTGGCACCTGTGTCCCCAGGGCCGTCCTTGTCCCCTTCTGGGCACTCTGAGCAGAGGGAAGGGGAATTTCCTGCAGATCCCTCCTCGATCAGCTCTTCCTGAGCTGGGCTGGCAAACGCGGGGGGGTTGGGATTTCCCTTGGCTCAGGCTGATCCCGAGCTCATCCTGGATCCATCCAGGCAGGGCTGGGTGTGGCAGAGGCTCAGTGGCAGCTTGGGGACCCCAGGACAGGCTGGAGACCCCAGGATGGGCTGAGCTGGGGACCCCGGGGACCCCAGAACAGGCTGGAGACCCCAGGATGGGGTGAGCTTCTCTCTGGGGACCCCAGGATGGGCTGAGCTGAGGACCCCAGGATGGGGTGAGCTTCTCTCTGGGGACCCCAGGATGGGCTGAGCTGAGGACCCCAGGATGGGGTGAGCTTCTCTCTGGGGACCCCAGGATGGGGTGAGTTGCTCCCCAGGGACCCCAGGATGGGCTGGAGACCCCAGGGTGGGGTGAGCTGCTCTCTGGGGATCCCAGGACAGGCTGGAGACCCCAGGACAGGCTGAGCTGAGGACCCCAGGATGGGGTGAGTTGCTCCCCAGGGACCCCAGGGCAGGGTCAGCTCCTCCCTGGGGACCCCAGGATGGGGTGAGCTGTTCCCCAGGGACCCCAGGATGGGCTGAGCTCCTCCCTGGGGACCCCAGGACAGGGTCAGCTCCTCCATGGGGACCCCAGGATGGGGTGAGCTGCTCTCTGGGGACCCCAGGACAGGCTGGAGACCCCAGGATGGGGTGAGCTGTTCCCCAGGGACCCCAGGATGGGCCGAGCTCCTCCCTGGGGACCCCAGGACAGGGTCAGCTCCTCCCTGGGGACCCCAGGGTGGGCCGAGCTGCTCCCTGCTGCCAGCACCCCCTCCCTCCACAGGCCCCAAGGAGCAGGAGATGGGCGGTGTCACCCCCCCAGCAGCCCTGGCCCTGCCTTGGCTGCCCCCTCGGGCTGGAATTCAGAGGCTGCTGCGGTTGGTGGGTGCAATGTGGGGTGCCAAGGGGGCCCTGGCACTCACTGGGCAGCGGGGTGAACTCCACGGCCGACAGGCTGCTGATCCTGCTGGTGTCCAGCTCCACGCGGTGGTACTCGTAGATCGTCCGGCGCCGCGACTCTGCAACAGAGCCTGGCCTTTAAACCGGGCTTAAAGCAGGCTTAACCCCCCCGGCCAGGGCTGGGCTGGGCTCTGGGGGGGCCCTGAAAGGCACAGGGTGCGGGGGCTGCAGGGCGAGGGCAGGGCTGGGAAATGGATTTGTAGGAAATTCTCAACAAGGGCCGACGGGCTGGGGTTTGTGTCAGGCGTGAAGGAGAAAACTGAGCACTCCCAGGTTTTCCTTGCAGGTGGATCAGTGCAGGACTGTCAGCTGGGAGCAGCGTTTGGTCCCAGGCAATCTGGGCCAGGCTGCTCCGAATCCGTGACCCCAAACTGGGAGGTTTGGGGTCAGCCTCCTTCTTCAGGGAAGCAGTTTAGACTGCAGCATCATTCTGGGCTGGTATAACTTTAATTATGCTTGGCTTTAATTTCAGCAGCCTTTCTCTAGCAGAATTCTCACCTACAAATGATTGTGGTTGTTTTGTTTTGGTTTTTTTTAATGAGTATCTGTGTACAAGCCTTGAGATAAGAAATGCTGACTTAGATGATTGGCTTTAAGGCATTTAAAACATGGCGTGGCAAAAGCTGAAAAGCCAAAAAAAAGCTTGTAGTGTGTTGTAATTAGGAAATAGCTGGCTTCTGATTGTGATGGCGTGAATTGTAACATCTGTATCGTCTCAGCCTTCACATGAGACTGAAAACGGAATAAAAGCTTTTAAATTCCTCTCTGTTATCCCATCTCTGGGGCAGAAAAAAACCTCAGTCCAACAGGCTGGGAGGTGCCAGGGCACAGGAGGGGCTCGGGGCTCGCCCGGCCCTGCCCCATGTCCAGCCCGAGGCTGCGGGGGGAGCCGGGCTCCAGCCCTGAGCCGCTCCCAAACAGCTCCAAACAAACATCAGCGGGCTCTGACTCACGGCCTGATGCCTCAGGTTTTCGTTTTCCTAATTTTCACGTTCTGTGCTGCTTCAGTGTGTGGGTCTGGGTTTGCATATTATGGGATGGTGAGCTCTGTTCACAGAGCAGGGAGACAAAACAATTCCTTCTCTAGCTGGGGACCAAGGAGAAATGATCCAAATCCCAGCCCAGGAGCACAAACAGCGTGGGCTGGAGAGAGAAAAACAAGGATGGGACTTCATGGGCTAAAGCTGGAATTGGACAATTAACTCCAATGTGCAAATGGAGCAGAACTGATCAAAGTGACAGACCTTGTGAGCATTCGTGCAATTTGTGACCATTTTGGTTCATTTTGGGTTCATTTTGTGACCATTTTGGGTCCATTTTTGTGACCATTTTGGTTCATCTTGGGTGCAGCCCTGGCTGGGCTCTGGTGCTGCCCAAGGTGGATCCACTGAGGAGATCCTTTTAATGAATCCCTGCTTTGTTCTCTAACTCTGCCTGGCCAATGGAGGAGATCCTTTTAATAAATTTGATTCTCTAACTCTGCCTGGCCAATCTCTCCATGGAGGAGATCCTTTTAATAAATTGATTCTCTAACCCTGCCAGGCCAATCTCTCCATGGAGGAGATCCTTTTAATAAATTGATTCTCTAACTCTGCCTGGCCAGTCCCTCCATGGAGGAGATCCTTTTAATAAATCCCTGCTTTATTCTCTAACTCTGCCTGGCCCCAGTTCTAGCTCAGCCTTCTCAAGGCACCACCCGGAGCTCCCAGGGCTCCTGCAGCTGCTTCCCCCCAAAAATCTCCTCCTGCCCCACCCCACTCGGGCAGTTCCCGCTTCTCCCTGGGGCCAGGGTGGTGCCACAGCCCAGATGCTCCTCTGGCATCGCGTTTGTCACCGCGGGACACCCGAGCACTGCAACGCGAGGATGAGCAGCACGAGCATCCTCCGCTGCTCTCCATCCCTCCCACCCCTGCTTCTCCACCCCGCCCGGCTCCCCCCGGCCCATCCCTGCCTCTCCTCTCCCCTCCCAGCCCGGGCAGGGCTCGGGAGCTCCGCGGGGACCGAGGGAACGGCCCGAGGAGCAGCGGCGGGGCTGGAGGGGAGGGGAGGGAGCGCCCAGCCCGGCCGGGCTCTGACACAAACCGCGGGGAGCGGGGGAAAAAAACCAGGGCCAGATGGCTCCGAAATAACAGGGAGGAGCGGGGCTGGGCTCCGCGTGACTGCAGAGGCTGGGAGGGACTTTTTGGGGGAGCCCTGCAGCTCAGGGCACACGGGGAATAAGTGTGAGGACACGGATGAGAGCATCCCCCCATCCTGCTGACACGGGGGCAGAGCCCTGACACGCCCTGGGGCAGCTGCAGACCCCCCCCCCAAATCTCCCATCTCTATGGGAATGGGGCAGCCTGCACCCCCCGAGCCTCTTGTCCATCTGCATTCCATCCTTTGGAGTCAAAAAAGGATTGGATTTCCCTTCTCTTCCTCATCAGCTGGCAATCAGGGAAAAGCTCATGGAGGTTCTGGACTGGGCAAAGTTCCAGCCAGAGCACGAGGCCGAGGGGTGGTTTTGGCCATGGGGAGATGCATCCCAAAAAGAGATCCCAAAAGGGGATCCCAAAAAGAGATCCCAAAAAGAGATCCCAAAAGGGGATCCCAAAAAGGGTCACAGGGAACGTGAGGGGCAGGCAAACCCCACAGCCCTCCTCACACTCGCTGGAAATCCAAGCAGGGCATCCTCCCACGCCGAAATCCCCCAGGACGAGGATCCCGCCCCTCTCCCTGTGGGATCAGCTCCCCGGGGACTCACCAGGCACGTCGGGAGAAGGGTTGAGGACCATGAAGGCGTCGGAGAGCCCGGCCTTCACGGGGTGCTGGCTGGCACTGATCTGCAGGACGGGCACCGGGATCTGCCCGGGGACAGAGGGTGGGACAGAGGGTGGGACAGAGGGTGGGACACATCCCAGCCCTGCCCCAGCCCCAGGAATGTCCAACCCCCTCCCAGCCCCACAGGGACCCTCCAGGGACCCTCCCTCACCTCCTTGTAGCCGAAGACGATCCTCCCGCTGCTGTGCAGGGCGGCCTGGAAGGTGAAGCTGCCCATGTCCTCCTTGCCCTGCAGATAAACCTTGTCCCACTGCACCACAAACACCGTCCCTGGGGGTGACCAGAGCAGCTCAGTCCTTCCCTCTGCCCCTGCTCCGTCCTCTCCTGCCCGGGAGGCTCCATCTCACCCCCCAACCTCCAGCATCCGCTGGGAGCGGAGCAAAACATCCCCGACTGCAGGAAATAGAAAGATGGAAACTTCCATGGACTCCAAAGAGTTTGATCTGCAGCCTTAGGAGGAACTCAGATTGATGTAAAAATAAAGTATGTTAGGCAGAAAAATAATAAAGTTATATTTCTGTAGCTGTAAGTAAGGAACTGTGTTGGGTAAGATGGTGAAGAGTCTGTAAAGAGTTTAAAAGTTACAGAGAGTTATAAAGAGTTTTTAAAAGTCTTTAAAGAGTCTATAAGAATTTAGAAGTTGAAATAGAAGCATCCCATCCTGTCCATCCCATCCCATCCTGTCCCATGGATCTGATCCCATCTGATCCCAACCCTAACTCATCCCGTCCATCCCATCCCATGGATCCCATCCCGTCCATCCCATCCCATCCTGTCCCATGGATCCGATCCCATCCCATCCCAACCCTAACCCATCCTGTCCATCCCATCCCATGGATCCCATCCCGTCCATCCCATCCCAACCCTAACCCATCCCAACCCTAACCCATCCCATCCATCCCATCCTGTCCATTCCAGTCCATCCCATCCTGTCCCATCCCATACCACCTGATCCCAACCCTAACCCATCCCGTCCATCCCATCCCATGGATCCCATCCCGTCCATCCCATCCCAACCCTAACCCATCCCAACCCTAACCCATCCCAACCCTAACCCATCCCATCCATTCCATCCCATGGATCCCATCCTGTCCATCCCATCCATCCCATTCCAGTCCATCCCATCCTGTCCCATGGATCCCATCCCATCCCATCCCATCCCATCCCATCCCATCCCATCCCATGCTGGCCAGCTGAGCCCGCCCGGCCGAGGAAGGAGCAGGGGGGGCTGCCCTCACCGTTGTCCAGGTACTGCACGGTGGAGTTCTGAGAGTAGCTGGGGTTGAAGTTGGCCATGAGGGGGGCGATGTACTGCGTGGCCGTCAGCATGCGGTGGATGACGTCCCCCGTGAAGATAAAACCTGAGCGGGCGGAGGATGAAGCTCGCCCTCCTCCTCCTCCTCCTTCTTCCGGTCTCCTCCACCCCACGCCACCTCACCCATCCCATTTTTACCCCTCTGGATTTCCTCTCTGACCCCCCCCCCCCCGTGTCCCCCCGGTCCCTGCAGGAGCAGAGGGAGCAGCAGCTCCTTCTCCCTGAGGAGATTTGGGGTGCAGGGAGGCGGTTGGAAGGGCTGGACCCCGTTCTCTGAGCTCCCTGGGGCTCAGGGATGTGGGCTGAGGGTAGAGCCAGCACCAGAGCCGTGTCCAGGCCCCACCGTGGGCATCGCATCCCATCCTGTCCATTCCGTCCCATCCTGTCCCATCCCAACCTGTCCATCCCATGGAACCCATGGATCCCATCCCATGGATCCCATCAATCCCATCAATCCCATCCCATCCCCTCCCATCCCATCCCATGGATCCCATCCCATGGATGCCATCCCGTCCCATCCCATGGATCCCATCCCATCCCATGGAACCCATCCCATTCCATCTCATGGATCCCATTCTATCCTATGGATCCCATGGATCCCATCCCATGGATCTCATCCCACCCTATGGATCCCATCCACATCCCATGGAACCCATCCCATTCCTACTCATGGATCCCATTCTATCCTATGGATTCCATGGATCCCATCCCAAGGATCCCATCCCATGGATCTCATCCCACCCTATGGATCCCATCCACATCCCATGGAACCCATCCCATTCCTACTCATGGATCCCATTCTATCCTATGGATCCCATCTCATCCCATGGATCCCATCCCATGGATCCCATCCCATCCCATGGATCCCACCCCGTGTCCCGGTCCCCGCTCACCGCCGGTGGCGATGGTGACCTGCCGCAGGAGGTGGCCGTAGAAGGGGAAGTCAAAGGACAGGACAATCCTCTGTGGGGTGGAGAGGAGGGCGAGAGTCAGGCTCAGCCCTGGGGACAACACTGGGAATGTGGGGGGGGGATGGAAGAGGGATGGGAAGGGGGATCCTGCAGGTTCCTTCATCCCTGGAACGAGCAGGAGGCCACGAACGCTTCCCAAGCCTGTCACAGGGACCCCGCTGCCGGGCATGGGGACACGGGGACACGGGGACACGGGGACACAGGGACACGGGGACACGGGGACACAGGGACACGGGGACACAGGGACATAGGGACACAGGGACACGGGGACACGGGGACACGGGGACACGGGGACACAGGGACACAGGGACACAGGGACACAGGGACACAGGGACACGGGGACACAGGGACACAGGGACACGGGGACACAGGGACACAGGGACACAGGACACAGGGACACAGGGACACGGGGACACGGGGACACGGGGACACGGGGACACAGGGACACAGGGACACGGGGACACAGGGACACGGGGACACAGGGACATAGGGACACAGGGACACGGGGACACGGGGACACGGGGACACGGGGACACAGGGACACGGGGACACGGGGACACAGGACACAGGGACACAGGGACACGGGGACACGGGGACACGGGGACACGGGGACACAGGGACACAGGGACACGGGGACACAGGGACACAGGGACACAGGACACAGGGACACAGGGACACGGGGACACGGGGACACGGGGACACAGGGACACAGGGACACGGGGACACAGGGACACAGGGACACGGGGACACAGGGACACGGGGACACAGGGACATAGGGACACAGGGACACGGGGACACGGGGACACGGGGACACGGGGACACAGGGACACGGGGACACGGGGACACAGGACACAGGGACACAGGGACACGGGGACACGGGGACACAGGGACACAGGGACACAGGGACACAGGGACACAGGACACAGGGACACAGGGACACGGGGACACGGGGACACAGGGACACGGGGACACGGGGACACAGGGACACGGGGACACAGGGACACAGGGACACGGGGACACAGGGATACGGGGACACGGGGACACGGGGACACGGGGACACGGGGACACAGGGACACGGGGACACAGGGACACGGGGACACAGGGACACAGGGACACGGGGACACAGGGATACAGGGACACGGGGACACGGGGACACGGGGACACGGGGACACAGGGACACAGGGACACGGGGACACGGGGACACAGGGACACAGGGACACGGGGACACGGGGACACAGGGACACAGGGACACAGGGACACAGGGACACAGGACACAGGGACACAGGGACACGGGGACACAGGGACACGGGGACACGGGGACACGGGGACACAGGGACACGGGGACACAGGGACACAGGGACACGGGGACACAGGGATACAGGGACACGGGGACACGGGGACACGGGGACACGGGGACACAGGGACACGGGGACACAGGGACACGGGGACACGGGGACACAGGGACACGGGGACACGGGGACACGGGGACACAGGGACATAGGGACACGGGGACACAGGGACACGGGGACACGGGGACACGGGGACACGGGGACACAGGGACACGGGGACACAGGGACACAGGGACACGGGGACACAGGGATACAGGGACACGGGGACACGGGGACACGGGGACACGGGGACGGGCCGGGGCTCACCGAGGCCTGCCGGTGCGTGTTGGAGAGGATCCCGTGGACCTTCACGTGGCTCCCGTTGGCCGCTGCCATGTCCACCCAGAGCGCCCCGCGCCGCGCGTCCCCCGGGCCGTAGGTCCGCGACACGTAGTAGCTGTGGTTGTCCTCCTGCAGCCACAGGGGACACGGGGACAGGGAACGTGGTGCGAGCCGCGGGGATGGGAGCGCGCCCAGCAGCGCCAGCACACAGCAGGGATAAACCCAGGGAAAATCAGGGGGAAATCCGGGATAAACCCAGGGAAAATCCGGGATAAATCAAGGGAAAATCAGGGGAAAATCCGGGATAAACCCAGGGAAAATCCGGGATAAATCAAGGGAAAATCCAGGATAAATCTAGGGAAAACCAGGGGAAAATCCGGGATAAACCCAGGGAAAATCCGGGATAAATCCAGGGAAAATCTGGGATAAATCAAGGGAAAATCAGGAAAAAATCCGGGATAAATCCAGGAAAAACCCAGGAGGAATCCGGGATAAATCAAGGGAAAATCAGGGAAAAATCCGGGATAAATCCAGGGAAAATCTAAGATAAATCCAGGAAGAACCCAGGAACAATCTGGGATAAATCAAGGGAAAAATCTGGGATAAATCCGGGATAAATCCAAGGAAAATCCAGGATAAATCCAGGGAGAACCCAGGAAGAATCCAGGATAAATCAAGGGAAAAATCTGGGATAAATCCGGGATAAATCCAGAGAAAACCCAGGATAAATGCGGGATAAATCCAGGGAAAACCCAGGAAGAATCCGGGATAAATCAAGGGAAAATCAGGGAAAAATCCGGGATAAATCCAGGAAGAGCCCAGGAATAATCCAGCGTGGAAAAGGCTGGCAGATCCAGCGGGGGAGGACGCTGAGCAGCTGGGGAAGGTGCAGGGAATCCCGCGGGATGCTCCGGGCAGAGGCCGGGCTGAGCAGAGCCGTGACTCACCGAGCCCCCGGCGAGGACCAGCCCCGCTCAGAGCCGGGGCACAGCTGGAGTGGCCACTCCGAGCCAAGCACGCAGGGCCAGAGGAAATGAGGAACCTTGGCCCGAGCAGCCGGGGAGGGCGGGGTGGGGGTGGGATGGGGGGGCAGGGGTCGGGGTGTGCTCCGGGGTGACCCCCCCCGGGAGCGGGGATTGGAGCCGGGCTCTGGGAGGGAGCAGCTCCCGCTCTGTTGTCACCCAGAGAGAGACCCCGTTGGATGAAGCTCTTCTGGGACCCAGGGATGGGGTAATTGAGAGGCGTTTTTAAAACTTCTCTTCTGTTTTTAGCCTCATGTGAAGGGTGAGGCAATGCAGATGTTGTCATTCACGCCATTACGCTTAACAACATCTGTCTCATTCCGTAACATTTCTAAATCAACGTTTCTAACCTCAGTGTTTACATGCAGATACACACGGTGTGAACTTTCTACCCACCTTAAAGAGTTCCCAACGAATTCATTTCCCACATTGCCCCAAGTGCCCCTCCCGAGCTGCCAGCAGCACCCCAAGACCCCCCTGTTTTTGGTGGCACTGCCCGGGTGCCAGCTCTGTCACAGCATGGTCAGGGACCTGCTGAGGGACACCCCAGGCCCTGCACTGGCACCTCCCGAGGTGGGATCCCACCTCCCGCAGGTGGGACAGGGTGAGATGCACCTGTGACCTTGCCCGTGGCCCCAATCCCGGGGCAGATCCCAAAAATGTCACAGGAAATTGCTGCCTGTCCCTCCCGGGAGCCGCAAGCCCCACCACGCCCTCCCTGTGGCTCCCCAGCGGCGGTTTTGGGCCGCTTTGGGGTATTTTTAAACACTTCCACATCGGGACTTCTCCTGGTTCCTCTCCATCCCCGAAGGATGAGCTGGAGCAGAGTGGAAGCAGCCACTTTGTCCCCTGTGGGCCACCAAAAGCAGCGGGACAAGTCACCGTCCTCCAAAAACCCCCGCGGCCGCACATCCCCCACGCCGAGAGCGCGGGGGAACTCCCGCGGCCCCGCCACAAATAACCGGGAGCTAATTGAGGCCGGCTAATTAGGCACAGCCCTGCCGGGAGAGCCGAGGGAGGTGTCCCACAAGGTGCCACAGAGGTGAACAGAGGCCCCCCCTCGGCACCGTTGTCCCCGCGTGTCACCCGCACAGCGAAGCACCCCGGCATGTCCAGCGGGCAGGGCTGGGGCGACCTCGGGGCTGTAATTATCCTCGGGGATGAAATTATCCCCTCTGGGATGTGGGATCCAGCCCCACAGCGGAACCGGAGCCAAACTGGGAATAGATCTGGCGGCGGGAGCGGGTCCGGAGCGGGTCCGGGCGGGGCTCGGGGCACAGATCCCGGTGGGGGTCGGGGTGCGGGTCCGGGCGGGGGTCGGGGCACGGATCCCGGCGAGGGTCGGGGGTCGTATCCGGGCGGAGATCGGGGCACGGATCCCGGCGAGGGTCGGGGGTCGGATCGGGTCGGGGGTCGGGGCACGGATGCCGGCGGGGGTCGGGGTGCGGGTCCCGGCGGGGGTCGGGCTCGGGGGGACTCACCACGACGCGGGTCTCGCTGGCCGGCAGGGTGTCGATGGCCAGGCTGCCGCCCCCCAGGTCCTGGCTGATGCGGGTCCCCTCGGCCGCGTCCGGAGCTCTCCGTCCCTCGCTCCCGGGGGGGCGTCCTG
Organism: Vidua chalybeata; assembly: GCF_026979565.1. Lineage (NCBI taxonomy): Eukaryota > Metazoa > Chordata > Aves > Passeriformes > Viduidae > Vidua > Vidua chalybeata. Next base: position 1,053,746 of record NC_071555.1, on the reverse strand, counting down.
GGGGCACACAGGGAGGGCTCAGCGGCAGCCCTGGGGTCAGTGGTGTCCCTCAGCAATGCTTCTGGCGCTGTGACACGAGTCTGAGGGGTCTCAGCCCCCACAAACAGCGTCGCTGCAGCGATGGAGAGGCGGGGAAGGGTCCGGGGTGGCCGCAGGTGCAGGGACAGGTGACAGCGACCCCGGCCAGGGGAGGACAGCTGGGGACAACGGCCACAAACGGCAGTGGCAGCCCCCGCACGCACCAGCGCGACCCCGGCGAGGGGGAAGCGACACCAGTGTGGCACCAGCGCGGCCGTGCCCTCGATGTCCCCAAGCACGCCGGGCTGGGATGGGGTCCGGGTGTCAGGGCAGGTCCCAAGGATCCAAAAAACCGCGTCCCTCGCCCCCCTCCACGCATCTCTCCAGCCCCGTGGAGGCAGCGGAGGCCGGAAACACGGCTGGGGAGTGGGGGGGGGAGGATAAGAAAGCCATTTGGGACCAGATCTGCGGAGGATCGGGAGGTTTCTGGCAGCGCGGCGCGGGCGGAGGCGGCGGGGACGGCACGCGCTCGCCCACGGGCAGGGACACAGCCGGGACGTCTGTCCCCAAGTGGGGACACAGCACAGCCCCGGGGGGGGGCCGCGGGCTGCTCCCCCCGCCCGTGGCAGCGGGGTCCCACCGTTGCTAATTTGCTGCCCAATGAGGCTATGCCGGGGCTGGGTTCTGTTCCCAGGTCTCCGGGAGGGGAAACTGAGGCAGGGGGGAGCAGGGCTGAGAGAAGGGCTCTGTGCCTGGGGGTCACACTCGCCATCCCTGGGGGGCACAGCGGGGCCCAGCCCTGGCAGTGCGGGCAGGTGTGGGGTGTCCCAGAGAGCAGAGACAACCCCCCCCCCAAAAGGCTCCCCAAAATCTCAGCCTCAGCCAGGACAGCGCCAGCCCGGCCATGGGGCGCCACGGATGGGGGGAATCCTGTGTGAGGACCCCCCAGCAGGGGGGATACAGCCCCCCACCCCCGTCCCAGCGCTGCCCAGCACAGATTGGGGGGTCCGGGCACCCTGGGGCAGGGGGGAGCACGGGGTGGGGAGCGGGACACGCACCTGCGGGCTCGGGGGGCACGGAGACACCCCCAAAGCACAGCAGAGGGGGGGGGGCACACAGACCCCCGGACAGACCCCCAGGGCACGGCCGGGACCCCCCCTGCACCCCCAGTCCCGGCGGCCCCCCCGGAGCTCGCCCGCCGCCCCCTTGCCCCCCCCTACCTGCGCCCAGCGCCCCGCGGAGCAGGCAGAGCAGGAGGAGGCCCCCCCAGAGCATGGTGGGGGTCGGGGGGCTCAGCGCCCCGCCATGGGCCGGGACCCCCGGAGCCGCGCACCGAGCGGAGCCGGAGCCGGAGCCGGAGCCGGGCGGGGCCAGGGGCGGGCCCGGGGGTGGGGATGGAACTGGGGAGGGTTGGGATGGGATGGGAAAGGGAAGGGATGGGATGGGATGGGGTGGGATGGAGCCGGGGCCGGCAGCAGGACCCCCGTGCGCCCAGGGGGTTCGGGAATGTTCGTCCGTCCCCGAGCTGGGCCGGCGCCCCCCACCCCGGAGCGACACCTCCGTGTGCTCACCCCTCCCCCGCCCCGAGATTTTGGGGTTCGACTTGAGACACCGGCGAGGTTTGGGGTGCTCCAGGCTGTCCCCACTGCGGGCAGCCCCGGCGCGACCCCGCTCTGGGCTGTGGGGTGGCGGGGGGGGGGCTCTGGGCTGAGCCCACCGGCCCCGCGTGGGTGCGCGGCCCCCCGAGCCGGAGGGTTCGGGCCCTTCCCCAGACCTTAAGTTTCCCTCTGGGAAGGAACAGCGGGTACTGGGGTCTTGGGGGGGCACAGGGTGGGGGGCACAGAGTGGGGGGCACAGGGTGGGGGTCCCGCTGGCACCGCAGAGCCCCGGGAGCAGCCCCACCCTGCAGCTCCCGCGTTCAGCCAAACCCGCTGCTGCCCACCCCACCATTTGGGCAGCGTTTTGGGGGGCTCCGGCCGCACCCCAGCCCCTCAGCCCTGCGTGCCAGGGCAGGAGGAGGGGTCAGACCCCCTCCCCAGAAATGTGCCGGGGCCCGGAGAGCGATGCTGACCCCCCCCATCCCTGCCCCATATCCCGCGGGTAAAGCCGGGGGGCGCGGGGACAACGTGGGGGTCCCGCGGCTGCTCCGAGCTGAGGAAACAAACGGGGGACAGCGACATTTTTGGGGATCGCCGAGATCCTTTGGGGATCCCCAGCCGTCCTTCTTCTCCAAAATAAAGCGGGGACCCCAGCGCGACCACGCGAGGGTGGGGGAGCCGTGGGGGGCGGGACGCGGCCTCCCCTCGCTGCTGGGGTGGTGGGGGGCAAATAGAAGGGGTGAGAAAAACGGAGTGGGGACCCCCCCCAAAAAGGTGAGGAAAACAAGGGGGCACCCGGATTTGAACCGGGGACCTCTTGATCTGCAGTCAAATGCTCTACCACTGAGCTATACCCCCGCTGCGGAGCGCAGCCCGCCGCCGCCAATAGCACCGGCACCGGGACACCGGGCCGGACACACCTGGGGCCAGGGACACCCCAAAACACGGACACCCCTCAGTCACGGACACCCCAAAACACGGGCACCCACAAAACACGGGCACCCCTCAGTCACGGACACCCCAAAACACGGGCACCCCCAAAACACGGGCACCCCTCAGTCACGGACACCCCAAAACACGGGCACCCACAAAACACGGGCACCCCTCAGTCACGGACACCCCAAAACACGGGCACCCACAAAACACGGGCACCCCTCAGTCACGGACACCCCCGAACCACGGGCACCCACAAAACACGGGCACCCCTCAGTCACGGACACCCCAAAACACGGGCACCCACAAAACACGGGCACCCCTCAGTCATGGACACCCCCAAAACACGGGCACCCCTTAGTCACGGACACCCCCAAAACACGGGCACCCCTCAGTCATGGACACCCCCAAAACACGGGCACCCCTCAGTCACGGACACCCCGCAACCACGGACACCCCCGAACCACGGGCACCCCTCAGTCATGGACACCCCAAAACACGGGCACCCCTCAGTCACGGACACCCCAAAACACGGGCACCCCAAAACACGGGCACCCCTCAGTCACGGACACCCCAAAACACGGGCACCCACAAAACACGGGCACCCCTCCGTCACGGACACCCCAAAACACGGGCACCCCTCAGTCACGGACACCCCAAAACACGGACACCCACAAAACACGGACACCCCTCAGTCATGGACACCCCCAAAACACGGGCACCCCTCAGTCACGGACACCCCAAAACACGGGCACCCCCAATCCAAGTCACCCCCAAAACACGGGCACCCCTCAGTCATGGACACCCCGCACCCACGGGCACCCCCGAACCACGGGCACCCCTCAGTCACGGACACCCTCAGTCACGGGCACCCCCAATCCAAGACACCCCCAAAATACGAGCACACCGCACCCACGGACACCCCCAAAACACGGATGCACCCCTCCCACGGACACCTGCCCCAAAGAAGCCCCCGCCCCGCGAAGACGGACACCCCCCAATCTCTGACACCCCCCAATCCCTGACACCCCCCCACAGATACCCCACAAACGCGGACACCCCCATTCGCAGAACCCCCTCCCACCCACGGATACCCCCCACCTACAGAGACGACCCCCCCACATCCGAGCACCCCACACCCACGGACATCCCCCGGGGACACCCCACCAAAAACTCACGGAGGGTTTTTGGGGTCTGGGGGCCGACTTGGGGCACCAGCGAGGTTTGGGGTCCCCACTGTGGGCAGCCCTGGGGTGACCCCGTTCTGGGCTGCGGGGTGGTGGGGGGGGGCTCTGGGCTGTGCCCCCCACTCACGGACACCCCCACCCCACTCGGGGACACCCCCACACTCAGGGACACCCCCACACTCACCCCCATCCCCCTGCCCCACCCCCGGTGTCCCCCCCGGCCGGGGGCGGGCAGAGGCTCCAGCCCCCCGGAACGCGCCCCTCACGCTCCCCCCGAGTGCCCGTGGGGGGACACGACCCCCCTAGCCCCCCAAAAACCCCCCAAAACCCCCAAAACCCCCAAAAACCCCCCAAAACCCCCCAAAACCCACGGGGCAGCTCCGGGCTGTGCGGCCCCCACAGGAGTTGGGGGGTGCGTGGGACCCCCCCCAAACTGCCAGACGGGCGGTTTGGGGGTGCAGAGCCGCCGTCCGGGACCCCCGTGGCGCTGGGGGGGATTATCCGGAGGTGTCGCGCTGGGCCCGCGCGCAGCGGGGGACGGATGGGGCCAGCGGCCGTGACGGTGCCCCGGAGCGGGGTCAATATTTGCTCCCAAAGCCGCGGGGCAAACACGGGGGGCGGGGGGTGCCGGATCCTGGCGGCTCCTCCCGGGCGCTGGGCAGTCCCCGGAGCAGCGGGAGAAAAGTTTGGGGTCACCCCACTGTGCCTGTTCCCCCCGCTTCACAGCCGGGGGAAACTGAGGCACGGAGGCAGCGGGAATGGCCCGGGATGTGCGGCCAGGGTGGGGGAAAACCTCGGGAAGGGGGGCTTCCACATCCCGGGAGACCCCCCCAGGGCACCCCATTCCCGGCTCCCGTCCCCTCCTCGCTGCCTTTGGGGTCGAGCCCCCCCCGGAGTGGTGCCACAGCCCCCCCACCCCCCCCCCCCCCCCCGTGCTGCTGGGACCTGGGAACGACCCAAAACTGTCCCAGCGGTGTCCCCAAAACTGTCCCCACCCTACCCCGAGCTGTGGGGGCACACAGGGCACCCCAAGCTGCACCGACCGTCTCCCTGAGCTATGGGGGAGCACAGGGCGCCACAAACCGCACCCAAAAATCATCATTTTGGGTCATGGGGGCACACAGGGCACCCCAAACTGCACCCCAAATCATTCCGAGCTGTGGGGACACACAGGGCACCCCAAACTGCACCCGAAATCATCATTTTGAGCTATGGGGGCACACAGGGCACCCCAAACTGCACCCAAAATCATCATTCCGAGCTGTGGGGACACACAGGGCACCCCAAACTGCACCCCAAATCATTCCAAACTATGGGGGCACACAGGGCACCCCAAACTGCGCCCAAAATCATCATTTTGGGTCATGGGGGCAAACAGAACACCCCAAACTGCACCCGAAATCATTCCGAGCTGTGGGGACACACAGGGCACCCCAAACTGCACCCGAAATCGTTCCGAGCTGTGGGGACACACAGGGCACCCCAAACTGCGCCCAAAATCATCATTTTGAGCTATGGGGGCACACAGGGCACCCCAAACTGCGCCCAAAATCATCATTTTGAGCTATGGGGGCACACAGGGCACCCCAAACTGCGCCCAAAATCATCATTTTGAGCTATAGGGCACACAGGGCACCCCAAACTGCGCCCAAAATCATCATTTTGAGCTATGGGGGCACACAGGGCACCCCAAACTGCGCCCAAAATCATCATTTTGAGCTATAGGGCACACAGGGCACCCCAAACTGTACCCAAAATCATCATTCCAAACTACAGGGGGGCGCGGGGCACCCCAAACTGCGCCCGGAGGGACCCGGAGTGGATTGGAGAGGTCTGGGGGGGGGGGGGGGGGGCGCGGGGCTGAGCCCCCCGCGTGTTTGGGGACACGGAGGTGGCACCGTCTGGGGGATCGGCCCGGGGGGGCCGCGGGCCGCGATAAGGGCCGGGCGATAAGGGCCGGGCTCGCACCCCATTCGCGGGGGCGTTAGGGAAGGTGCCAATCCCGTCACCCCGGCGTGGGGAGGGGGCGGCGGACGCGGGGGGGACACACAGACACGGGGCACATGCCAGCCCTGTGCCCACCGCTGCCCGTCCTGGGGGTCCCAGCCTTCGCCCCCCCCCGCTTTTCCCTCTGCCTCCCCCTCATTCCCGCTGCGCCCGCTCCGGGAAAGGAGGGGAAAAAACGGGGAATTGGGGGGCTGGGGGGCGCAGGGTACCCCAAACTGTACCAATCAGCCCCCCACCCCCCCGAGCTGTGGGGGGATCCCCAAGACATGGGGTGGGTGACCTGAGGGGCTGGAGGGGACACAAAGCATCCCAGACTGCACCCACCCCGCTGCCGAGGTGTGGGATGTCCTGAGACACAGGGCACCCCAAACTGCTCCCAGAATCACTCCGAGCTATTGGGGGGGGGACACAGGGCACCCCAAACTGCTCCCAAAATCACTCCGAGCTATTGGGGGGACACAGGGCACCCCAAACTGCTCCCAAAATCACTCCGAGCTATTGGGGGGACACAGGGCACCCCAAACTGCTCCCAAAATCACTCCGAGCTATTGGGGGGACACAGGGCACCCCAAACTGCTCCCAGAATCTCTCTGAGCTATGGGGGAACACAAGGCACCCCAAACTGTACCCCTCACCTCCCCCTGAGCTATGGGGGCAGACAAGACACCCCAAACTGCACCCAAAATCCGAGTTATGGGGGAACACAGGACACCCCAAACAGTACCCCCCACCTCCCTCTGAGCTATGGGGGGCACACAGGGCACCCCAAACTGCTCCCAAAATCACTCCGAGCCGCGGGGGCACACAGGGCACCCCAAACTGCTCCCAAAATCATTCCGAGCCGCGGGGGCACACAGGGCACCCCCGGCTGTACCCACGGCTGGCGCCGGAGCCAGACTGCTCCGGGGGGGCTGTTTGCTGTGGGGCCGGTGCCCCCCCCGAGGGGAAGGCTGGCAATTATGGAAATCCCTTAACCCCTGATTGCCTCCTCCCACCCCATTAGGTGGGCAAACAGTTTTAGCAGCGGGGGCCGAGGTAGCCCGCGGCTACATAAACCCCGCGGGCCGGCCGAGCTGGCACCGCCGCCACCAGCACCATGGTGACATCCCCGGCCATCCTCTGCCTCGTCGCCTGGCTCCTGCCACCCGCCGCCGGGCACCTCTGGGCATGGATGTTCTCCCTGCCCCAAAACTCGCCCGATGCGGCCGCCCTGGGCAGGAGCCCCGGGGCGGACCTGGAGGAGGTGAGGGAGGAGTGGGGGACCCCCGGGGGAGGGGTCCTGGGGGACAGCAGGGGACAGCAGGGATGGGAGACAGCCGGGGTGGGCTGAGGGTGGGCACAGAGCCGGGTTTGCAGCCCGGGTGGCAGCGGGGTGGGCACGGGGGTGGGTGGGGGCAGAATTTACAGCCAGGGTGGGCTCAGGGGCGGGAGGAGGGGTACGAGGGTGGTTTGGAGCCAGGGAGGGCTCAGAATTTGCAGCAGGGTGGGCACGGAGTGGGCACGGAGCGGGCACAGAGCGGGCACAGGGGCAGCTGCAGAAGTCGCAGCCAGGGTGGCAGCAGGGGATGGGTTTGCAGCGCGTGTCACCCGCGGTCACCCCACAATGTTCTGCCGGGGACGGGGGACACGGGGGGTTCATTCCAGCCAGGGGTGGGCACGGAGATCCACGTCCAGCCAGGAGTGGACACAGGGGTCCGTCTCCATCCGGGGGTGGACACGGGTGTCCATATCCAGACAGGAGTGGACACGGGTGTCCATGTCCATCCGGGGATGGACACGGGGATCCGTCTCCAGCCGGGGGTGGACACGGGGTGTCCATGTCCAGCCGGGGGTGGACACGGGGGGGTCCATGTCCAGCCGGGGGTGGACACGGGGTGTCCGTCTCCAGCCCGGGTGGGTGGACACGGGGATCCATGTCCAGGCAGGGATGGACACGGGGGGTCCATGTCCAGCCGGGGGTGGACACGGGGGGTCCATGTCCATCCGGGGGTGGACACGGGGGGTCCATGTCCAGCCGGGGGTGGACACGGGGGGTCCATGTCCATCCGGGGGTGGACACGGGGGGTCCATGTCCAGCCGGGGGTGGACACGGGGTGTCCGTCTCCAGCCCGGGTGGGTGGACACGGGGATCCATGTCCAGGCAGGGATGGACACGGGGGGTCCATGTCCAGCCGGGGGTGGACACGGGGGTCCGGCGGCGGCCGGGGCGCGGTGGCGGCGGGGCCGGCAGGGGGCGCGGTGGCGGCGGGCGGCGCGGGGCGCTCCAGTGGCGCAATCGGTCAGCGCGCGGTACTTATAGGGCGGTACACGAGCGATGCCGAGGTTGTGAGTTCGAGCCTCACCTGGAGCAGGACTTTTGTGGGGGTTCGCGCCGCCCCCCCCGTATTGCCCCCCTGCCCCGCCGCCGGGTTTTCTTTTCCCGAGGAAAAAAAAAAAAAAAAAAATCCTGGAACCGCTGCGGATGGAGCTCCCCGGTCTGGCAGAGCGCTGCTGCCAGGCTCGGCCCCCCAAAATCCCCCCGACACCCCCACACCAGCCGCTCCTTTGCAACGTGTGAACAGACGGGGTTTTGCGCCGTTCCTAGCCTGTCTCGGGGTCGGGGATGGGGTGGGGGATGAGGTGTGGCCCCCCCCCCGACGTGCCGCGTCCCTTCCTCCGCAGGTGACGCCGTGCAGCCCCGCCACCCCCTGCGCCCACGGGCACTTCTGTGACGAGCACTTCGGGCTGTGCCTGCCCACGCGGCCCGCGGGTCAGTACTGCCGCCACGACCCGCACTGCGCCCCCGGCCTCGTCTGCATGTTCGGCAAGTGCCAGCAGCCCGTGCCCCCCGGGCAGGACGGTGAGTGGGGGGCTGGCGTGGGGGCGGGGGGGGGGGGGACACACCAGGGACAAGCTCTGCGAGCTTGGGGGGGATGCGGTGCTGGAGCGGTGGCGAACCAGGGGGTGCTGGGGGGGCTCAGAGCGGGGGTCTCCCCCCGCTAAGGCCGCTCTCTGTGCCACCAGGAGCGCGGTGCCAGCGGGACGAGGAGTGCGGGGCCGGCGGCTGCTGCGCTCGCCAGCACGGGGAGCGCGTTTGCCAGCGGCGCCTGGCGCTGGCCCAGAGCTGCCACGTCCCCCCCGGGGGTCTCGCCTTCAGCATCAACCAGGTGTGCCCCTGCCAGGCCGGGCTGGTCTGCCGGCCCTCCGCGCCCGCCAGAGAGTGAGTACGGGGTGCGGGGCTGGGCGGGGGGCGTGGGGGACACCTGGGTGCAGCCCTGGCTGCGGGACAGGGCTGAGGTGTCACCGATGTCGCCGTGCGCTGTCCGCAGGAGAGCGTTCGAGTACTGGCCGGAGAAGAGCGAGTGGCGGTGCCGGCAGCCCTGAAGCGCCCGCGTTGTATTTATTGTCTTGTAAATAGCGCGTCCACAGCGTGTCCGGACCCGGCCCAGCGCCGCTAAACCCGGCCCAGCGCCGCGCTGAGCCCGGCGGCTGGCGCTGTGCATCCCCGGGGGGCTGGAGCCCCCCGACCCCCGCGTCGGGTCCTCGCCCCTTCCCCGGAGCCGGAGCCGGGCAGGTCCCGGCTCCATCCCCAGCCCCGAGCAGGGGGCGGCGCGGGGGTCACCGCAGAGCTGGGCTGTGTCCGGTCCAGCCGCGGTGGCCGCGGCCCCACCGTGTCCCCCCGCGTCCCTCCGTGTCCCTCCGTGTCCCTCTGCATCCCTCCGTGTCCCCCCGCGTCCCTCCGTGTCCCTCCGTGTCCCTCTGCATCCCTCCGTGTCCCCCCGTGCCCCCCCGTGTCCCCCCGTGCCCCCCCGTGTCCCTCCGCGTCCCTCCGTGTCCCCACCGTGTCCCCCCGTGCCCCCCCCGTGTCCCCAGCAGGCTCAGGCGCGGGGCAGGTCTCACCGAAATGTTTATTACAAAGAACCAAGCGAGCGGGGCGAGTTCCGCCCCCCCCCCGACACACACACACACACCAACGAGAATAAATAAATAAAATACATTTTTTGTCGGGTCTTTAAATTAAAAGTTTGTGAAGGGACATAAATACGGGACGTCCCTCTGCCCCGCGGGGGGGCCGGGGGGGCCCCACTGCCCAGATTTTGGCCGCCACGGGAGCGAGCACTGGGGCAGGGGGGGCTCAAAGCACTTGGCAGGCAGTGACACCGAGTCGTCCCCCCACCCCCCCCAAAAAAAGGGGGAAACTGAGGCACACGTGGGTGGCGGCTTGGCAGCGGCAGAGCTGGGTGCCCCCAAGCCCCCCGACCCGGGCTGGTGGTCTGGGTAAGGCAGTGACCCCGGGGACCCCCAGCATTGCCCCCAGGGGTGGGGGTGGGGGGCAAGGGGCCGCCCCACCAGTGGGACAAGCCCCGTCCCGCGGTGAGGGCTGGACTTGGGGTGTCCCCAGGCCACCCTGGTGTGGTCACCCCGCCGAGCTGAGGGGCACAGGGAACGCCCCGGGGCGGGCACAGGACAAGGCAGTGCCCCGGGGTGCGGGGGGGGGGGGGGGGACGGACAGAGGCTCACGGACAGACGGACAGACGGACACGGCTGGACAGGGCGAGCGTGGACAGGCACGGCGGGGGGTTGGAACGGGGAGGGAGGGGGGCTGGGGAAAGGGGGGCCGGGGCCTGGCGGTGCCAGGACAGCGGGACCCCCCCCCGGCAGGCCAGGGCTGGGCAGCTGTTAGCACAGGTTAGACCCCCAAAAACTGGCTCAGATTCACCCCCTCCCCCACCCCCCAATTCAGGCAGAGCCCCTCCAAGGCAAACACATGCAGACCCCCCCCCCCCCACCCCCCTCGGGCAGGCAACACCTCGGGGGGCACAGCCTGGGGCAGCGGGGAGCCCCCAGAGCCCCGCACACACCGCACACGCATGCACCCCCCCCGGCAGGGCCGGGGGCTCTGGGGGCCGTGCCAGGCACTGCTGGGGTGGGGGGCAGCTGGCAGGGACCCCCCCCCCCCCACCGCCACGGCCAGCTCCGGGGGTCCCCGCAGCCGGGTGGCCGAGAGCACCATGGAGAAGCGGGGGGCACCCAGCGGGCAGGGCTGGGGAGGGGGGCACGGCCCCCACCCCGCGCCTGGGGGGACGGGGACACGCCGGGTCCCCTTTGGTCACTTGCTGTCCCTGCCGGGCAGGGAGGCCCCGAGGCACCGCGAGATGCTGGGGGGCTGCGGCAGGGGGAGACCCCCCCCCACTCAGCAAAGAGCGGGGCGGGGGGAGCCCCCAGGGCACGGCGGGGGCTCCCCGCGGCACTGCTGGCCGGGCTCGGGGGGGCACAAAGGCAACCAGCGGGGCTGTCCCGCACCCCAAAACCAGCGCTGGGTGGGGGGGGGGGTCTCCCCGCCCGCACCCCCTCATCCTAACGCATGTAAACGTCCCGGCCCCAGCCCTCCCCGTCACTCTGGCCCAGGGGCTCCTGGCCCTTGGCTCGGCCCCGCAGCCCCCGGCCCTCCCGCCCGGGCTCGGCCCCGTCCCAGGAGCCGGGGGGGGGCTGGGGGCGGCCCCGGGGGTGCCCGGCGGCTCCTCCTCGACGGGGTCCATCTCGATGTCCATGCAGCAGGAATCGCCGGGCTCCGTGCCGGCCGAGTCCCAGCTGCCCGGAGCCTCGGAGTCGAAGGTGTCCTGGCGGGCCAGGCTGCGGGGGGGGCCCGGGCGGGCGGGCGGCGGGGGGGCCCTGCCCTGCCCGCGGCCCCCCGAGTCCCCCGGGCCCTGCCGGAGGCGGCCGTGCTCCCCCTCCGGGTACGGAGCCTGGGTGCGAGAAGCAACCACACCATGCGGGGGCGGACGGGCGGGGGTCGCTTAGTTGGGGAGGGGTTAGTGGGGGACAGCCGGGGCTGGCGGGGGGGGGGGGGACACACGCTCCTGGCCCGCCTCTGGTGGGTGACACGACGGCAGCGGGGCAGGGAATGGGGAGGGGGAGCGGCACGGGGGGGAGGGGGATGGAGCACCAGCAGCGCCCGGCTCGCTGGAGGATTTAGCGACAGACAGCACAGGACACGTGTCCCCCCCCGTGTCCCCAGCCCCGGGGGTGGCTGCAGGACCCCCGGCTCAGCACGGTGGGATGGGGCTGTGCAGCCCACCCGGCCCAGCCAGGACACCCCAAAGCTCTCGCCCCCACCACGGCTCCCCCGGAGGGCTGTGCCAGTGGGGGTCTGGCACCACGGCAGCCCCAGGAAGGCACGCGGTGGCTCTTGGAGGGGGCAGATCCTGGGGGTTCCCAATCCCCTGGGCAGCCCCAGGCTTTGGAGGAGGCCCAGATTCCCAGGAGACCCCAAATGCGGGGCTGGCAGCAGCCCCAGGCAGGGACAGCTCCCCTGGCTAATCCCAGGGATGGCCCCAGTCCAGGAACAGGAGCAGGTCCCTGGGGTGACCCCAATCCCAGGAACAGTGCCACGCCAGGGGCCTGCAGCAGCCCTGGGGGGGGACACACATTCCCAAAAGAACGATCCCAGGGACAGTCCCGCTCCTGGGGGCTGTGGTTCCCCATGGTGACCCCGATCCCATGGGTTGCCCTAATCCCAGCGTCCCCAGAGCAGATGACCCCACACCTCGGGACCACGGTCCCCTGGGGTGACCCTAACCCCAGGGGTGGCCCCAGTCCCAGGGTGGAGAGCCTGATCCCAGGGAAGGTGACCCCAGGGACAATCCCACACCTGGGGAGGACTGTGACTCCCCAGGCTGTCCCCGATCCCAGGGATCTCCCAAGGGCTGGAGGGGTGTTCCCAGTGTCCTGGTGTCCCCAATGTCCCCAGTGTCCCTGATGTCTCTGATGTCCTGGTGTCCTCAATGTCCCCAATGTCCCCAATGTCCTCAGTGTCCCCAGTGTCCCCGGTGCCCTGGTGTCCCCAGTGTCCCCAGTGTCCCCAGTGTCCCCGGTGTCCCCAGTGTCTCCGGTGTCCTGGTGTCCCCAATGTCCCCGGTGTCCCCGGTGTCCTGGTGTCCCCGGTGTCCCCAGTGTCCCCGGTGTCCTGGTGTCCCCGGTGTCCCCAATGTCCCCGGTGTCCTGGTGTCCCCGGTGTCCCCGCCGCCGCCTCACAGCGCGTGCTCCTCGAGGGCTCCGGGGGGGCTGGGGGCGGCCTCGCGGCCCCAGAGGTTGAGGTTCCTGCGCAGGGAGGTGAGCACCTGTACCTGGAGGTTGGAGACGGGCGCGGGGCTGGCGGCCAGCGCGGCCGTGGCCATGGTGCGGTTCAGCAGCGGGTTCGGGGGGTTGCTGCTAGGCGGGTGCGTGGCCTTCCAGTAGGCCTCCAGGTACTCGGCCAGGTGCTCGCAGGCCTCCTCCAGCTGGTTCTCGTCCAGCACGATGTCGAACATCTCCTGGGGAAGGGACGGGTGCGAGGTGGGGCAGGGCGGGGACAGTGGGACAGGGAGGGGACAGTGGGACAGGGAGGGGACAATGGGACAGGGAGGGGCACCCGGACATGGGGCAGAGCCTATGGGACAGGGTGGGGACAATGGGACAGGGCGGGGACAATGGGACAGGGAGGGGACAATGGGACAGGGAGGGGACAGTGGGACAGGGAGGGGCACCCGGACATGGGGCAGAGCCTATGGGATGGGGTGGGACAGCTGGATGTGGGGTGGGGATAATAGGACAGGGTGGAGCCTTAGGGGACACGGGGTGGGGACAATGGGACAGTCGGTGGAGCCTGTGGGACAGGTCCGGGCTAATGGGACAGGTCAGAGCCTCTAGGACAGGGTGGGGACAATGGGACAGGGAGGGGACAATGGGACAGTGAGGGGTACCTGGACATGGGGCAGAGCCTATGGGACAGGGCGGGGACAATGGGACAAGGTCTGTAGGACAGGGTGGGGACAGTGGCACAGGGCAGGGACAATGAGACAGGGCAGGGACAATGGGATGGGGTAGGATCTGTGGGACAGGGCAGGGACAATGGGACAGGGCAGGGACAATGGGATGGGGTAGGATCTATGGGACAGGGCAGGGACAATGGGACAGGGCAGGGACAATGGGATGGGGTAGGATCTGTGGGACAGGGCAGGGACAATGGGACAGGGCAGGGACAATGGGATGGGGTAGGATCTATGGGACAGGGCAGGGACAATGGGACAGGGCAGGGACAGTGGCACAGGGCAGGGACAATGGGACAGGGCAGGATCTGCGGGACAGGCTGGGCAGATATCGGGCAGGGGCTGGGCAGGGCAGGTCAGGGTGGGACCACGGTGGCCGGGGCACACTCACAGGTGGGCACTGTGCCAGCTTGTCCGAGGCCACCATCTGCACGTTGAGGTGCTTGGCCTGGGACTTCCCCCTGGACTTCACCAGCCGCTGCAGCACCTGGGCAGGAGGGGACAGCCCGGGGTGGCCGCGGGGACATGGCCCGAGCCTGCCCGGTGTCGCCAGCACGGCAGGGAGGGGCTGGCACCGCCCGTGCCCCCCCCAGGGCCCGCACCCACCTTGGGGGAGGCGATTTTGATGTAGACGATGATGGGCGCCAGCGAGGTCTTGGCCAGCTGCGCCGGGTGGTTGATGGTGTCGGCGTCCAGGGCCACCAACTGCAGCGTCCGGGCCAGCTCGAAGATGCGCTCGGTCTCGCTCTGGACCTCGGCTGGGGGGACACGGGACGGGGTGAGGGTCGTGGGACGCGTGGGGACAGCGGCTGGCCGAGGTGAGCAGGGGCTGGGTGAAGGCTTTTCCTGACCCAGAGATGGGGTAACTGAGAGGCGTTTAAAAACGCTTCTTTTATTTTCAATTTCATGTGAAGGGTGCGACAACGCGGGTGTTGTAATCCATGTTATCACAATTAGAAGCCAGCTAATTAACTGTTTCTTAATTACAACACACTACCAGCGTTCCGTGGCCTATCAGCTTCTGCCACACCGTGCTGCAAATGCCTTAAAGTAAATAATTTAGAATTACCCCTCGTGGGTGCTCATATAAGGCATCTTTCATTAAATATATATATTAATATATATTATAGATATATTAATATTATATATACTATATTGTTAATATATATATTACATATATAAATATCTGTAAAGATATACAAAATATATATATACATATATAGAGAGAGAGGTGTATATATATGCCTATATATAGACCTAAAGATATATATAGGTATATTTATCTTTTTTATATATCTTATATATATTCATATATATCTATATATAGGTATATATAGATATCTATGAATAAATATTATAATAAATATCTTCCTATATATTAATATATATCTATAGATCTCAATATCTATATATATCTATATATTTATATATATTCTGTATATATATAGATATATATATTCTCTATAGATCTATATAAAAATATGTATATCTATATATCTCAATATATGTATATCAATATAAATATATATCTATATATATAGATATTTATATATTCAATAGATATATATCTATATATACCTATCTATATCTATATCTATATCTATATCTATATTTATCTATATATATCTATATCTATCTCTATATATAGAATATATCTCTATATATATATCTCTATATCTATAGATATCTATATATATTGAATCTATATCTATCTCTATATATCTCTATATATTTATATAGATGTCTATATATATCTATATATAGATATATATATTGAATCTATAGATATATATCTATATATATCTATATATATAGATATATATATTCAATATAGATATATATTGATATTTCTCTGACATATCTAGTTTTTTGGTGAGGCCATCTCCCAAGGGCCACGGCATGGGGACAGCAGCAGGAGGGGACTGAGCCTCGGCCACCTCGGTGTCACCGCGGCCACCTCGGTGTCACTGCGGCCACCTCGGTGTCACCGCGGCCACCTCGGTGTCACTGCAGGAGCCAGGTGGCGCCGGCCAAGCCTCCCCACCCCAATCCACACACACACACACACAACACGGGGTGGGGGGGGGGCACACAGGTGCCACCAAGCTGTCCCCAACCCTCAGCTTGTGTCCCCGAGGGCACCTGGGGGAGGACGGGGGTCCCGGCGGGGCCCTCTACGTACCCAAGACATCTGTATCAGGAGCAGGGGAGGAAGGAGGCAGCGCGGAGGGGAGGAGAACCCCGAAAGAAAAGAGAAACGGGAACAAAAAAACACAACAGAGAAGATAAAAGAGGAGGAGGAGGAGGAGGAGGAGGAGGAGAGGCACTGAGTCACAGGCCCGGGGGAGCACAGGGTTAGTCACCCCCACCCCCAGGAGCGGGATGAGCCCCCCGGGCTGGGTTGGGGTGATACAGATGGAGGCTTGGGGGGGTCCCACGGGCCGGGGGGGTCCGGGGGTCCGGGGGTCCGGGGGCCGGGCCGTACCCAGGCTGGAGCGGGTGCTGGAGCGCTCGATGATGGTGTGCTTGCTGGGGTTGTTGAGCACGGAGCGCTTGGCCAGGGAGATGTCGGCTGTGACCCGCGTGATGGAGATCCTGGGGACACGGCGGGGGCACCCCCACAGCCACCGTCACCCCCGGGACCCCGGGGTCACCCCACAGCCACCCCCGGGACCCCAGTGTCAGCCCACAGCTATGCCCTGACCCCCGTGTCACCCCACAACCATCCCCGGGACCCCGATGTCAGCCCACACCCACAGCCACCCCCTGACCCTGGTGTCACCCCCCTGCCAACACCCCACAGCCACCCTGGGACCCCCGTGTCACCCCCTGCTGTCACCCCGGGACCCCCGTGTCACCCCACCGTCACCCCCGGGACCCCAATGTCACCCCACGGTCACCCCCGGGACCCCAATGTCACCCCACCGTCACCCCCGGGACACCAGGGCCACCCCACAGCCACCCCCGGGACCCCAATGTCACCCCATGGTCACCCCCGGGCCCCCGATGTCACCCCACAGCCACAGCCACCCCCTGACCCTGGTGTCACCCCCCTGCCAACACCCCCCAGCCACCCCCAGGACCCCAGTGTCACCCCCCAGCCACGCCCTGACCCCCGTGTCACCCCCTGCTGTCACCCCGGGACCCCCGTGTCACCCCCTGCTGTCACCCCAGGACCCCAGTGTCACCCCCCAGCCACCCCCTGACCCCCGTGTCACCCCCTGCTGTCACCCCACCCCCGGGGCTGCTGGCCATGGGGGAGCTGGACCCGCCCTGATCAGGGTTCCCCTGTGGGTTTGGGGACCCCCCTATGACATTTGGGGTCCCCCATGGGGTTAGGGCTCCTTCATGGGATTGAGGGCTCCCGCCATGGGTTTGGGGGTCCCCATGCAGGCTATGGGGTCCCTCTATGGGGTTAGAGACCCCTCTATGGTTTCAGGGGTCCCTGATGGATTCAGGGGTCCCCCTATGGGGTCAGGGGTCCCTCGTGGATTCAGGGGTCCCTCTATGGGGTCAGGGGTCCCCCTATGGGTTGAGAGGTCCCTTTATGGGTTTAGGGGTCCCTCTATGGATTCAGGGGTCCCTGATGGATTTAGGGGTCCCTGATGGATTCAGGGGTCCCTCTATGGGGTCAGGGGTCCCTCTATGGGTTCAGGGGTCCTCTATGGGGTCGGGGGTCCCTGATGGATCCAGGGGTCCCTCTATGGGGTCGGGGGTCCCTGATGAATTATGGGGTCCCTCTATGGGGTCGGGGGTCCCTGATGGATCCAGGGGTCCCTCTATGGATTATGGGGTCCCTCTATGGGGTCAGGGGTCCCTGATGGATTCAGGGGTCCCTCTATGGGGTCGGGGGTCCCTGATGAATTATGGGGTCCCTCTATGGGGTCGGGGGTCCCCGCCTCGCAGCCCCTCACCGGCCATCGAAGCGATGCTTCAGGAAGTCGAACAGCGCCTTCTGCATCATGTCCGTCACCTGCGGGGCGGGGCAGCAGGGACACGGGGACAAAGTGGGGCTGGGGTCCCCCCCCCGGACCCCCCCCCCCCCCCCCCGAGCGCCGCCCGCCCCCTGCTCACCTCATAGCCCTTCAGCGAGGGCCCCACGAGGATGATGGGGCGCATGGAGGGCACCACGTCGTACGGGGGCACGTGCTCGGTCTGGGGACAGAGCCGGGGCGTCACCGGGGACACGGGGGGGGGACACGGGGCACCCCCGGGCTGGTTTGGGGTGGGGATGGGGGGGGGGGGGGGGCTGCAAGCGGGGGGCGCCTCCCTGCCCCCCTCCCGGGCTCCTGGCGCTACTCACCGACTTCTGCTTCTGCTTGGCTACGTCCCGGGGGCGCGGGGCCGGGGGCGAGAGGAGACAAACAAGGCATGCGTGTTACCGCGGGCACGGGGACACGGGGACACGGGGACACGCGGGTGGCACCCGGGGGTGAGCCAGGGACACGCGTGTGACACCCCGGGGGTGAGCCAGGGACACGCGTGTGACACACCAGGGGCACGTGTGTGACACCCCAGGGGCACGGGTGTGACACCCCAGGTGTGACAGCCCAGCAGTGACACCCTGGGGGTGAGCCAGGGACACGCGTGTGACACCCCGGGGGTGAGCCAGGGACACGCGTGTGACACACCAGGGGCACGTGTGTGACACCCCAGGGGCACGGGTGTGACACCCCGGAGGTGAGCCAGGGACACGCGGGTGACACCCCGGGGACACGCGTGTGACACCCTGGGGGTGAGCCAGGGACACGGGTGTGACACCCCGGGGGTGAGCCAGGGACACGCGTGTGACACCCCAGGGGCACGTGTGTGACACCCCAGGGGCACGTGTGTGACACCCCAGGGGCACGGGTGTGACACCCCAGGGACACGGGTGTGACACCCCAGGTGTGACAGCCCAGGAGTGACACCCGGGGGTGAGCCAGGGACACGCGTGTGACACCCCAGGGACACGTGTGTGACACCCCAGGGGCACGTGTGTGACACCCCGGGGGTGAGCCAGGGACACGCGTGTGACACCCCGGGGACACGGGTGTGACACCCTGGGGGTGAGCCAGGGACACGGGTGTGACACCCAGCTGGGCCAGGGACACCTGCGTGACACCCCAGGGACACGGGTGTGACACCCCAGGTGTGACAGCCCAGCAGTGACACCCCGGGGGTGAGCCAGGGACACCCATGTGACACCCCAGGGACACGCGTGTGACACCGGCAGGGGTGAGCCAGGGACACGTGTGTAACCTCTGGGGTGGGCCAGGGACACGTGTGTGACCCCCCAGGGTCATGGGTGTGACCTGTGGGGTGAGCCAGGGACACGTATGTGACCCAAAGGTGACCCAGGCACACGTGTGACCCGCCTGGTGGTGACCCAGGGACACGTGTGTGACCCCCCAGGGTTGAGCCACGGACACGTGTGTGACCTGGAGGGTGACCCAGTGACACACTGTGACCCAAGGCGTGACCCAGGGACACGTGTGACCCTCCAGGGCACCCCAAAGGCACACGCTGTGACCTGCAGTGACACCCAGTGACACACGGGTGACCCTGAGGTGACCCAAGGGACACGTGTGTGATCCATGGGGCGCCCAAAGGACACGTGTGTGACCCAAGGGACACGTGTGTGACCTGGAGGGTGACCCAGGGACACGTGTGTGACCCACAGGTGACCCAGTGACGTTCGTGTCACGCACAGGGTGGCCCAAAGGACACGTGTGCAAGCCCAGAGCCGCGTGCGTGACCCACGGCTGCCCCAGGGGACACGTGTGTGACCCGGGGGGCCCTGGGGACAGTGACACAGCAGCACCGCCCCCTCCGGGGTGGCTCTGGGTGCCGGGGGGGCTCTGCAGGGTTTGGGGGGCAGCCGGGACCTGCAGACCCCCCCGTCCCGCGTGGTGGTTGCGCCCAAACCCCCCCCAGTTCGGGAGGGGGGGGGGCAGGAATGGTCCATTCTCGTCGCGGGGGGGTGAGACAGCGGCCGTGCTGGAACACACCATGCGCACAGTGCGGGGGGAGCAGCCGGGGGGGGGGCACGGGCTGGTCCATTCCATGGACCGGGGGGGGGTCACAGCCACGGGCTGGTCCATCCCACGGACCATGGTGGGGGGGGTCACAGCCATGGACGGGTTCATTCCATAGACCATGGGGGGGATGCAGCCATGGACTGATCCATCGCACGGACCATGGGGGGGACACAGCCACGGACTGATCCATCCCGTTGATAACACGGGGGGGACACAGCCACGGACTGATCCATCCCACGGACCATGGGGGGGACACAGCCACGGACTGATCCATCCCACGGACCATGGGGGGGACACAGCCACGGACTGATCCATCCCACGGACTATGGGGGGGACACAGCCACGGACTGATCCATCCCACGGACCATGGGGGGGACACAGCCACGGACTGATCCATCCCGTTGATAACACGGGGGGGACGCAGCCACGGACCGATCCATCGCACTGACAGCGGGAGGAGTCGGCCCCGCACTGGCCCCGGCTGCAGGGCTCATCCCGCGCCGTGGCACCGGGGCCGCGCGTGGCCCCCAGCCCCGTGGGGCGACCCCATACCCATGGAGTGGGGTGCCCCCAGCCCCTGTGGGGTGACCCCAGCCCCATGGGGCGACCCCATACCCATGGAGTGGGGTGCCCCCAGCCCCTGTGGGGTGACCCCAGCCCCATGGGGCGACCCCATACCCATGGAGTGGGGTGCCCCCAGCCCCGTGGGGTGACCCCAGCCCCATGGGGTGACCCCATACCCATGGAGTGGGGTGACCCCAGCCCCCGTGGGGCGCCCCCAGCCCCCCGGCAGTGTTAGGGCAGGCAGCGGGTGCAGCAGGCGAGGCGGGGCCGGCGGGGGCCGTTACCTTCCTAAAGAAGGGGATGCGCTTGCTGTGGGCGGGGGGGGTGGTGACGCTGCTCACGCTACTCTTAGGGGAGCGCGGCGTCTCCACGGCCTCCTCCTCCTCTAACTCATCGGGGTCAAAGGCAAAGCTAGGCATGTCCAGGCCACCTGGGGACGGCCGGAGCCGCGGACGGACGGACGGACGGACGGACGGACGGCGGGGAGAGAAGAAGAGCGATAATGGCGATGGAAGAAAGGGGAAATGGAGATGGGGAGGCTGGGAAGGGCACGGGGGGGGTGGGGGGGGTGGAAGAGGAGAAAAGCAGAGGAGTCCCGCGGGAAATGGGGTCACCCTGCCTGCACCCGGGGCGGACGGGACGAAGGGGTCACCCGTGGGGAGCCGGGGAGGGACCCCCAGGCTGGAGCTGCCGGGGGGGGGGACCCGGGACACTCTTACCGCTGGCAGGGGGGGTGGGCCGGCGGGTCCCCGTCACCACATCGCCCAGGCTGGAGCTGGAGTTGTCACCCGATTTGCTGCGTGGGAGAAGCACGGGGAGAGTGATGAGGGAGGGATGGATTGGGGAGGGGGGGGGGGGGGGGGGGGGGGTCAGGGTGAGCCCCACCTCGAGCTCAGGCGGTTCTGCCTCATCTTCTGCTCCTGCAGCAGCCGCATGTTCTCCAGCTTGACGGGGCTGGGGATGAAGCCCACCTCGCAGCCCTCCTTCACCAGCCGCCCGATCCACCAGTCGTTGTTGTACTTCTGCTCCGGCGAGGGGGGGAAAACACCTTAGCCCCCCCCACCCACCTCCAAGCCCACCCCAGCGCCGCCCCCCGCCCTCCCCAGCGCCCCCCCCCCCCCCCCCCCCCGGCCCGCTCCCACCTCCTTGATGTGCAGGAAGTCCTTGGGCTCGAAGCAGATGGCCATGCCCTGCACGGGCACGTCGTCCCCGGCCGAAGGGTTGTAGCCCACGTTGGTGCGCACGGCGAACGCCACCGGCTTCGTCTGCACACGGGAGAGGGGTCGGCAGCTCCCCCCGCCCCGCAGCGGGGAGATCCCGCCCTCTGCCACCCCAAAACGGGGAGATTCCACCCCAAAATGGGGAGATTCCACCCCAAAATGGGGAGATTCCACCCCAAATGGGGAGAACCCGTCCTCTGCCACCCCAAAACAGAGGGATTCCATCCCAAAATAGGGAGATTCCGTCCTCTGCCACCCCAAAACGGGGAAATTCCACCCCAAAACGGGGAGATCCCATCCTTTGCCACCCCAAAACGGGGAAATTCCACCCCAAAATGGGGAGATTTCATCCTCTGCCACCCCAAAACAGGGGGATTCCATCCCAAAATGGGGCAATTCCACACTCTGCCACCCCAAAACGGGGAGATTCCACCCCAAAATGGGGAGATCCCGTCCTCTGCCACCCCAAAACGGGGAAATTCCACCCCAAAATAGGGAGATTCCACCCAAAACTGGGGCAATCCCATCCCGTGCCACCCCAAAACGGGGAGATTCCACTCCCTCGCCACACCCGGGCCAGGCAGGTGCCGGTGTCACCAGCCGGGCTTGGCTCCTCCCCAGAGCGGCCACCAACTAACGAGGGGCTCATTAGCTAATTGCCCCGGGGCCGCCCGGTGCGAGGACACTGAGCCAAGGGGAGCAGCCCGGCTCCCAGTTCCGCCCAGTAAAACCTTCCCAGTGCCCCCAGCCCGCGATCCCGGGGCAGGGCTGGGGCCAGGGGGCACCGGGGGGCTCCCTGTGCCGGGGCTGGGGGCCCGGGGGGGTCCGTCCCGCCTGTCCCACCTTGGCTTTCTCCAGCTGAGCCATGGCCTGGCGCTCGGCCTCCTTGCGCAGCGCCTCCCGGTCCTCCTCCAGCGACACATCCGAGTCCGAGGGGCGGCTGGTGTAGGACTCAGCCGAGCCCTGGGAGCGGGGAGGGGGCTCAGCCCAGCCTGTGCCCCCCAGGACAGGGAGCCCGTCCCCGATTCCGGCCCTGCCACCCCCTGCACGCTCTCACTGCTGCCGGTGCCCGTCACCGTGGCCACTGGGAGCCACCCTGGAGCTGCCTGGAGCCACCCCGGTGCCACCCCGGTGCTGCCCAGTGCCACCCCGGTGCTGCCCGGAGCCACCCGGTGCTGCCCAGAGCCACCCTGGTGCCATCTGGTGCCACTCCAGAGCCCCTGGTGCCACCTCGGTGCTGCCCAGTGCCACCCGGAGCCACCCTGGTGCCACCCTGGTGCCACCCCCGGAGCCCCTGGTGCTGCCCGGTGCCACCCGGTGCCACCCAGTGCCACCCTGGTGCCACCCCGGAGCCCGTGGTGCCATTCCAGCGCTGCCCGGTGCCACCCTGGTGCCACCCCCGGAGCCCCTGGTGCTGCCCGGTGCCACCCGGTGCCACCCAGTGCCACCCTGGTGCCACCCCGGAGCCCATGGTGCCATTCCAGCGCTGCCCGGTGCCACCCCGGTGCCACCCCGGTGCCACCGCGGCGGGGTCACGGCAGGAGAGGGACACGGCAGCTGTCGCCACCGCTCCGGCCGGGAACGTGACACCGGCGCTGCTCCCGTGCCGCTGCCCGGGGCCTCTCCGCGAGCCGGGACGGCGGCGGGGACCCCCCGAGTGTCCCCCAGCGCAGGGGACAGCGCTGTCCCCACGGCTGGCCCCGGGCCTTGGGCACAGCGCGCTGCGGGGCCACTCGGGGTCACCCCGGGACAAGGCTGGGGCGGGATCGGGGACCCCCTGCCCACCCCCAGCCCCCGGAGGGACAGCGGGGACAGCCCAGGGACGCGGTGGGTGACATGTGGGACATCCCCGCCGAGCCGCTGGGGGCTGCGGGACCCCCCAGCCCTGATTTGTCCCAACCTTTCCCAACACCGGGCGGGGATTTGGGGGTCCCTCTGCGCAGCCCGGGGGGGGGACCCCTCCCCAAAAGCCACCCTGGGGACACCACCCCCACTCCTGCCCCACAGAGGGGACTATGGGGGGGGGGGGTCACCCCAACAGCCCACAGACCCCCAACACCCCAGAGACCCCCCCAGCCCATGGGGGGACCCCGAGCTGAGGGCAGAGCGGGCACGGGGGGGGCCGGGGGGTCCTGGGGGCTGCGGGGCCGGGGGGGGGGGTCGCTCACCGGGGCAGCCGGGTGGTCTTTGCCGGGGATCTCCATGGCGGCAGGGCCGGGGGCGAGCGGGGCGGGCGCAGGGCTGGCCCGGGGGGGGGCTCAGGTTTCAGCCCCGGGTATATTTAGCCCGGTGCCGGGCAGGGGGTGGGGGCCGGGGTGGGGGGCGGGGGGGGGGGGTGCCCTGCCAAGCCGCAGGGTTGGGGAGAGAGGGTTTGGTGCCAGCTGCGGGATGCCAGGGCTGCGTCCCCTCCCTGGCACCCCAAAAAGGGGCAGGGGAGCCCTGGGGGGGCTGCGGTTTTGGGGTGTGGGGGGGGTGGGGACGCCTCCAGCACGCAGGGCAGAGCAGAGAGGGGCCGAGGGCACGGCCAGGCCTGGCTCGGGGTGACCCCACCTCAGTCCCCGGGGCACAGAGGAGCGCTGGGACCCCCCCAAAAGCGCCGGGGGCGCCCCCGCACCTGCCGGACGAAGCTGTTGGAGGTGGTGTCGGAGGAGGTGCTGCCGTCCGAGCGCTTGAAGCGGCTCTTGCGCCTGCTGTACTTGCCCTGGGGGCGGGGGAGGGGGCGAGAGGGCAGCGCTGGAGCCCCAAAACTCCCCCCAGAACCGGGGGGCAGCTCTGCCCCCCCCCCCAGCCCCCGCTGCCGGGGATGCTCCAAGCCCCTCCACCCCCGCCCCGCAGCCGAACCCCGCTCGGGGGGGGGGGGGGGGGGGGGGGGGGGGGGCTCGGGAAGGGGATGGGGACGGGATGGGGCTGCCCCTCCCCCGGTATTGGGGGGGCTGCGACCCCAACCCCAACACGGTGGGGCCTGGGGAGCAGCCCCCCCCAAACTGCAGCTCCCCACCCCGGTCAAAGCAGAGCCCGAGCAGCCCCCAGGGGAGGGTGACACCACGCCCCCACCCCCCTGCACTACCCCAGTGCCCCCGAGACCCCCCCCCCACAGCGTGGGCACCCACCCCCACGGGACCCCCGCTCCCTCCTGCTGGGACGGGCTGGAGGATGTGGGGGTGTCCCAGTGCCCCCCCCCCCCCCCCCCCCGTGGCAGCTCCCGCCCTTTGGGGGAGGCAAAAGGGGGCAAAACTCTGAGGGGAGGGGGCTGTCACCCCCCCAGTGTCCCCAAGGGACAGCTGGGCCCAGCTGCCACCCAGCCCGGGGGTGGGGGGTCCCCATGCTGGGTATTTTTAGGTCCAGGAGCCCCCCACGTGCCACCCACAGTGACGAGGCTCCCTCTGCCCCCATCCCCTGGGAACCCCCACCCCAAAAACTGTCACACCCCCCCCCACCCCCGATTGGTGCTCCCCAAGAGCATGGAGGGGGGGGGGGTCTGTCCCCTGAGCCCCCCTCCCCTCTGGGACCAGTGAGGGTCCCCAAACCAGAGGGGACAAGCCGAGGGAAGGGGGTGTGGGGCGGGGGGAGCACCCCAGGAGTTTTCCCAATTCCTAAAACTTTCCCAGTGGGCACAACACGCCCCCCCCCCCCCCCAAAAAACAACCCACCTACCCACTTCGGTGGCAAACTGGGGGGGGGGGGGGGCGTGGATTTAGGGGGACACCCTTTATTTTTGGGTGCTGGGAGGGAGGGCGGGACCCCCCCCCCCCCCCCCTTCATTACCAATTTGGGGGGGAAGGGCTGAGCCCCATCTCTTTCCCCAATTCCACGGGACGACCCCCGCGCCGCCCCCCCCCCCCCCCCCCGCCCCCGCCGTTCCCTCGGGGGGTGCGGGCGGTGCTGCCACCGCCGTGCCACCCCCCCAGAGCCCCCGGGGGTGTCACCTGGAGCGCGGCGTTGTCCAAGACGTCCATCTGGATGTCCTGCGTGGAGCTGTAGGGGGTCCGGGCCATGCCGCCTTCCCGCACCATGGAAGCGCCGGGCTCGGCGGGATTTTGGGATGGATGGGTGGGTGGATGGGGGGGGAACCACACAGAGGAAGATGATGACGATGACGATGAAGCTCAGGCCTGGCCCCCGCGGTGACGGAGCGGGAGGAGGAGGAGGAGGAGGAGGAGGAGGAGGAAGGAGGAGGAGTGGGGATGGCGCAGGGGGGGCGAGGGATGGGCGGCCGCTCCCGCACCGCCTTCCCGGGGGGATGGGGGATGCGGGAATGCGCCCCCCTCCCCACACACCCACCCCCAATCCCAGCTACGGCGCCCCCGCAGCGGCTCCTTCCCAAAAATAGGGGGTGCTGAGGGTGCCCCCTCCCCAAATTGGTGCCCGCCGCTGTTTGCCGCGCTTTAGGGCTGGGGGGGGGACCCCAAAAGGAGCCGGGGGGTGACGGGGACCCCAGGCAGGAGCAATCCCCAAACGCCAGCGCCCGCAGCGGGATCTGCCAGCGGGGGAATCCAGCGCTCCCTCGGGACAAGGCTGCCCCAAAAATCCGCTTTCCCCCCCCCCAGGAAAGCGCAGGGAGGGACCCCCACGCCGCGCTGGTTCTCCTGGCAGTGTCCCCTGGGGACAATGCCCCCCTCCCCAGGCACGGAGGGGCCGATCCCCCCCGTGCCCAGCTGAGCCCCCCGCGCTGCTGGCACCTCCCGCCGGCTGTTGGAAAGTTCAAAATTCCTTTTTGCCCACCCCCCCCCCCCCCCCCAGTGCAGAGGGGATTTTCCTGCTCCTGTCGCGGCTCGGGGACAGCTGGCAGCGCATTTCCCACCCCCGGCCCCCTCCATCAGCGGCGCCGCGAGCAGGGAGCGCTGGGCGGGCTCCGGCCACCCCCAGCCCGCACCCCCCCGTGCCTGGGAAAGCCAATTCTGCTCCTCCTAGGCGGCGAGGAGATCCCTGCAGGGTCTGTGGGGACCCCAGGGCGGGTTTTGGGGGCGCCCTTGGGTGGTGCCCGGCGGCGGAGGCGGGCGCACCCTCCTCGCCTGGCGCTGCGTGCGAGAGCGGCACGATCGCGGCGTCCCCTCCTCGCCGCCGGCTCCCCGGGCACCCCCTCTGCTCCCGGGACGAGCCCCAGGAGCATCCAGCCACGGATATTCCCCGGGAACCCAAGGGAGGGACGGAAATCTCCTGGGAAACCCCCCCCCGCGGGAACGCAGCAGCATCCCTACCTGCAACCCCTCAAATCTGGGGTCCGCTGCGTTTCCTCCTCCTGGCATCCTTGGGGAGCAGGCGGGGGCACTTCCAGAGGGCTCGGGGGCACTTCCAGAGGGCTCGGGGGCACTTCCAGAGGGCTCGGGGGCACTTCCAGAGGGCTCGGGGACACGCTGAGCCCCGCTGTCACCGGCATTGTCCCGTCCCCGCGCGGGAGCCACGCGGTTCCAGCGCTTCCCACCCCGAGCCCTTCTCCCGCCTCGGGAGCCGCCGGTTTCGGCTGTTTGTTTAAGGAAAAGGATGAGTCAGTTGTGAAACAGCGAGAGCCTGTGTTTATCCGTGTTTTTCTGGGAAAATGAACCAAAAATCTGGCGGCGGCGGCAGCTCCTCAGCTCGCGCCATATGTCGGCTCTGCCAGAGCCCCGGGGATCGGCAGCACCCCCGCCCCGGGGTAACCAGGGCATTTCGGGGGGCAAGCGGGCGATTTTGGGGGGAACCAGGCGATTTTGGGGGGGAACCAGGTGATTTGAAGGTTTAGCAGGTGATTTTGGGGGTTTACCAGGTGATTTTGGGAGTTTAGCAAGTGATTTCAGGGATAACCAGGTGATTTTTGGGGGTTCACCAGGAGATTTTGGGGGTCCACCAGGTGATTTTAGGGCATAACCAGGGGATTTCAGGGGTTCACCGGGTGATTTTGGGGGTTCACCAGGTGATTTTGATGGTTTAGCAGGTGATTTTGGGGGTAACCAGGTGATTTTGGGGGTTCACCAGGTGATTTTAAGGCATAACCAGGTGATTTCAGGGGTTCACCAGGAGATTTTGGGGGTAACCAGGTGATTTCAGGGATAACCAGGTGATTTCAGGGGTTCACCAGGAGATTTTGATGGTTTAGCAGGTGATTTTGGTGGTTTAGCAGGTGATTTTGGTGGTTTAGCAGGTGATTTTGGGGGTAACCAGGAGATTTCAGGGATAACCAGGTGATTTCGGGGGTAACCAGGTGATTTTGGGGGTTTAGCAGGTGATTTTGGGGGTAACCAGGAGATTTTGGGGGCTCACCAGGTGATTTCAGGGGTTCACCAGGAGATTTTGGGGGTAACCAGGAGATTGATTTTGGGGGTAACCAGGCGATTTCAGGGATAACCAGGCGATTTTGGGGGTAAACCAGTTACTTCTGAGCGTTTTTGGCGCAGGAACCATCACCCAGCCTGGCCGTGCCTCAGTTTCCCAACTGCAAACAGAGCCATGGACACTCCTGGACCTGGCTCGTGCCCCACCCCGGAATTCCAGGAAGGGGAAACGTTCTCTGGCAACTCTCACCAGCCCTATCAAGAGGTTATTTCCCAGGAAAACTTGAATTTTTAGCCAGCAGTGCCAGAACCACTGGAAAAGGGGTGGGACTGGAATCTGAGAGCCCAGCTCAGGCTTTGGGGTGAATTCCTGGGAAAGAAGGGAAGGCAGAGATGCCATTCCCTGCTAGGAGAAATAAAGTGGCAAATTTAGTGGTGTTTTAGTGGTGTTTTGGTGTTGTTTTAGTGGTGTTTAGTGGTGTTTTGGTGGTGTTTAGTGGTGTTTTAGTGGTGTTTAGTGGTGTTCAGTGGTGTTCAGTGGTGTTTAGTGGTGTTTAGTGGTGTTCAGTGGTGTTTTAGTGGTGTTCAGTGGTGTTTTAGTGGTGTTTTGGTGGTGTTTAGTGGTGTTTTAGTGGTGTTCAGTGGTGTTTTAGTGGTGTTTAGTGGTGTTTAGTGGTGTTCAGTGGTGTTAAACTCGTCCTGAGGCAGGCGGGAGGGACAAGCTCTGCCCAGGTGTCTGCAGGTCCAAGGAGGGTGAATATGGGATGGGCAGGGGCCAGGCTGGTCCCAGAGCAGGGACAGAGCTCCCAGAGCAGCCCAGCATGATCCCAAAGCAGATCCAGGCCTCCCAGTATAGACCAGTCTAAGCACAGCACAGGGCCAGTCCTCCCAGTATGGGTCAGACGGGTCCCTGCACAGGTCCAGTTCTCCCAGCAAGGGCTGGGACGAGCCCTGAGTCCTCGGGCCTGTGCTTCCCACACCGCCAGCGGGGCGGGGCCATGCCCATATCCCATCCCAGTCCGTCCCAGTCCGTCCCAGTTCATCCCAGTCCATCCCAGTCCATCCCAGTCCGTCCCAGCGCTCCCTCCACGTGCCTCCCACGCCCCCACCGCGCATGCGCAGCCCCCGCCCAGCCCTTCCCGCCACGCACGCGCGGGCTGTACCATCCCTCTGCAGCGGAGGGGAGAGCCGGGAAAGACCCACGCCCCTCCCCACGTGTCCCGCGCGGCTCTCGGCGCCGCGCGTGTCCTTTAAATGAGCGGCCACGCGTGATTCCGTGGAGGTTTTTCCCTCACCGCGTTTCGGGCTGCGGCGAGGCCGCGGGGACGGGCGCGGGGGGGAGGGCGGGGTGGTACGTGCCGCGCGCAGGGGGCGGGGTCAGCGCCGCCGCTGCGCCTCTCCGGCCCCGGCGCCGCCGCCGCCATGAGGTGCGAGCGGGGCTGCGGCCGCTCCTCGGGGGATAACGGGGCTCGGGAGGCACCGGGGAAGGCTGGAGGGGAGTGGGGCAGTGTTCTTAGAACCGGGGCGGCGTCCGGGCGGTGCTGGATGACGGCTCCGGGCGCTGTGAGGCGGCCGCGGCCTCCTCAGGCCTGGCAGGAAAATGGCGGAGGGGCGCCATGGCCGCGCTGAGGGGCCGGGGCGGCGTGAGTGGGGTCTGGGGGCGCTGAGCGGGGTGGAGGCGCTGGTCTCGGTGCTTGGATGCGCCCCTTGGTGCGGGGACTGGGGCGGGGACCTGAGGGGGTGTTGAGGGGCGGGGGGGGGGAAGAGTCCCTGAGGGGGGTGAGGGTCCCTGAGGGGTCCCAGGGGGTGGTGAGGGTCCCCTGAGGGGCGATGCGGGACCCTGAGCCGGATGGCGGTGGCGAGGGCTGGGTGGGGGTCCCTGAGGGCAGCGCAGGGTCCCTTGGTGGAGGTGAGGACCCTCGCAGAGGGGTGCGGGCTCCCCTGGCCGGGGGTCCCTGAAGGGGGGGTGGTGTCCCTTGGGGAGGATGGCACAGTCCCGGGGGGGGCTGTGGGGTCCCGCGGAGGTGCAGACCCCCCTGATCCGTGCCCTTTTCTGCCGCAGCATGCTCCGGCTCCAGAAGAGGCTGGCCTCCAGCGTGCTGCGCTGCGGCAAGAAGAAGGTGTGGCTCGATCCCAACGAGACCAACGAGATCGCCAACGCCAACTCCCGTACGTGAGGGGCTCTGTGGGACAGGGATCCCCCGGGAGGGTGGGACGGAGAGCGCTTGGGAAGCTCGGAGTTGGTTGGGATTGATGAAATCATGGAGTCTGGGAAGGAGCTCCCGGAAGCGTTTGGTTCGAGCTTCGGCTGAGGTGAAATCCAGCGAGTTCTTTGCAGGTTCAAGTGGGGTTTTCAGGGTTTGCACTGCTGAGGTGCCTGGCGGTGGGTTCTGGGATGGTGAGTGAGGG
Source organism: Vidua chalybeata (assembly GCF_026979565.1). Classification (NCBI taxonomy): domain Eukaryota; kingdom Metazoa; phylum Chordata; class Aves; order Passeriformes; family Viduidae; genus Vidua; species Vidua chalybeata. The sequence goes on along the minus strand of NC_071555.1, from coordinate 1,023,755 downwards.
AGTCGGGATTGCTGGAGCTTCAGTGGGAGAAGCAGGAGGGAAAACAGGGCTGTGAGGAGGGGGAAACACTTCTGAGAGGGGGGAAACAGGGCTGTGAGGAGGGGAAAGCACTTCTGAGAGGGGGGGAACAGGGCTGTGAGGAGGGGGAAACACTTCTGAGAGGGGGGGGAAAACAGGGCTGTGAGGAGGGAAAAACACTTCTGAGAGGGGGGGGAAAACAGGGCTGTGAGGAGGGAAAAACACTTCTGAGAGGGGGGGAACAGGGCTGTGAGGAGGGGAAACACTTCTGGGGGAGGGGAACAGGGCTGTGAGGAGGGGAAAACAGCTCTGAGAGGGGGGAAACAGGGCTGTGAGGAGGGGAAACACTTCTGAGAGGGGGGGGAACAGGGCTGTGAGGAGGGAGGGGGAAAAGCAGGGCTCTGAAGTGGGGACTGCCTTGTGCGTGGTGCTGGGTGCTCTCCGTGCCCCTGGGCTGGGGTCAGTGCTGGCCTGGCAGCCCCCCAGCAGCACTGGGTGCCTCTGCAGGGCAGCAGATCCGGAAGCTGATCAAGGATGGGCTGATCATCCGCAAGCCCGTGACCGTGCACTCCCGCGCCCGCTGCAGGAAGAACACGCTGGCCCGGAGGAAGGGCCGGCACATGGGCATCGGTGAGGGCTGCAGCCCTGGGAACGGGGAAATGGAGTGGGAATCACACTGGGGAGTGCTGCAAACCCCTGGGAATGGGGAAATCACACTGGGGAGTGCTGCAAACCCCTGGGAATGGGGAAAATCACACTGGGGAGTGCTGCAAACCCCTGGGAACAGGGGAAATCACACTGGGGAGTGCTGCAAACCCCTGGGAACAGGGGAAATCACACTGGGGAGTGCTGCAAACCCCTGGGAACGGGGAATGGAGTGGGAATCGCACTGGGGAGTGCTGCATCCCCTGGGAATGGGGGAAATCACACTGGGGAGTGCTGCAAACCCCTGGGAATGGGGAATGGAGTGGGAATCACACTGGGGAGTGCTGCAAACCCCTGGGAACGGGGAATGGAGTGGGAATCACACTGGGGAGTGCTGCAACCCCCTGGGAACGGGGGACTTCCCCACCTCCCACAGCTCCTGCTGCTCCCTCACCCTGGGGAATCACATCCTGGGTTTGGTGTCAGGAAAGCCCTGGGTTGTGTCAGTGGCTGTTCCTTTGAGCTGAAGGGGAGGGTGAAAAGCTCTGGGGTGCGTGTGGGGCTGAGCTGGCAGGAATTCGGGCTCGTCCTCACCCCGCTCCCCCCGCTCCAGGCAAGAGGAAGGGCACGGCCAACGCCCGCATGCCCGAGAAGGTCACCTGGATGCGGCGGATGCGGATCCTGCGGCGGCTGCTGCGGCGCTACCGCGAGTCCAAGAAGATCGACCGCCACATGTGAGTGCTGTCCCCTCCAGAGCCCGGAGCTGCACCTGCCCTGGGCAACCTGGGCAACCCTGGGCAACCCTGGGCAACCCCGGCCATTGCCTGGGCAACCCTGGGCAACCCCAGCCCTTCCCTGGGCAACCCCGGCCGTTCCCTGGGCAACCCTGGGCAACCCCAGCCGTTCCCTGGGCAACCCTGGGCAACCCCGGCCGTACCCTGGGCAACCCCGGCCGTTCCCTGGGCAACCCTGGGCAACCCCAGCCGTTCCCTGGGCAACCCTGGCCATTCCCTGGGCAACCCTGGGCAACCCCAGCCAGTCCCTGGGCAACCCCGGCCGTACCCTGGTCGTTCCCTGGGCAACCCCGGCCGTTCCCAGCCCTCCTTGGCCATTCCCAGCCTCGGGAAGGTGGGTTAGGGTTAGGGTTAGGGTTAGGGTTAGGGTTAGGCACAGCACAGGGCCAGTCCTCCCAGTATTGGCCAGACCAGTCCCTGGACAGGTCCAGTTCTCCCAGCAAGGGCTGGGACGAGCCTTGAATCCTCCTCGGCCCTGTGCTTCCCATGCCTCCAGCAGGGTGGGGCCATCTCCTAATCCCATCCCAGTGCTCCCAGTCCATCCCAGTGCTCCAGGGCAGGCATTGATGTCCCCCCCCCGCAGGTACCACAGCCTCTACCTGAAGGTCAAGGGCAATGTGTTCAAGAACAAGCGGATCCTCATGGAGCACATCCACAAGCTGAAGGCAGACAAAGCCCGCAAGAAGCTCCTGGCGTAAGTGCTGCTCCAGGCAGGAGGGGAGTGTCAGGAATTAATCCCCTCCCTGGGTCATTCCAGAGGGGTTCTGGGAGGAATCGATCCCAAACTGGGCAGGGCTGGCTGGCAGCAGGGAAGTGTGGGGCTGTGGTGGGGTTTTGTGTTTCGCTGAGGTGAGAACTGGGAAATTCCTCATCAGCTGCTGGAGTGATTGACCAGGGGAGGGGAGGGATTGCAAAATCCCGCTGCGTCCTTGGGGCAGAAAGCTGAATCTCGGCACTCTGGGATTCAGCAGGGACACGTGACCCCAAAACAGCTCCGGGCAGGAGCTGCTCCTTGGCCCCAGTGGATGGAAATCCCTGGGAGCCAGCAGGATCGTGTGGGACAGGGCTCGGGGGGGCTGGGACAGGGCCTGGGGGGCTGGGGCAGGCTCAGTGGGGCAGGGCTCGGGGGGCTGGGACAGGGCCTGGGGGGCTGGGGCAGGCTCAGTGGGGCAGGGCTCGGGGGGCTGGGACAGGCTCAGGGGGGCTGGGACAGGGCTCGTGGGGCTGGGGCAGGGCTCAGTGGGGCAGGGCTCGGGGGGCTGGGACAGGCTCAGGGGGGCTGGGGCAGGGCTTGGGGGGCTGGGGCAGGGCTCAGTGGGGCAGGGCTCGGGGGGCTGGGGCAGGCTCGGGGGGCTGGGACAGGGCTCAGTGGGGCAGGGCTCGGGGGGCTGGGGCAGGCTCGGGGGGCTGGGGCAGGGCTCGGGGGGCTGGGGCTGCTCTGGGCGTTCCTCACGGCTCCCACCCCGCAGGGACCAGGCGGAAGCGCGGCGCTCCAAGACCAAGGAGGCGCGGAAGCGCCGGGAGGAGCGGCTGCAGGCCAAGAAGGAGGAGATCATCAAAACCCTCTCCAAGGAGGAGGAGGCCAAGAAGTGACCGCGGGCCGTCCCCTGCGCCGAGCGTGTCCCGTCCCCAGGCCTCCAATAAAACATCCCGCACTCTTCCCGCCGAGTCTGTGTCTGCAGCGGGGAGGGAGCAGGGAATTGCTGCTGGGAATCCCCGTGTGGGGCCCTTCCCCACAGCCCCGGGCACAGGGGACCCCCTGAAAGCCCCCCAAAGGGCTCGGGGAGGAGCTGAGGGTCTGGGGGAGGTTTGGGGGGGGCTCGGCACCCCCAGAGGGGAAGGACCCGGGGCTGGAGCTCACAGGACAGCCCAGGCTCCCCCAGCAGCTCCTTGCCAGCCCCATCCCACACTGGGAGTGGCTGGACAGACAGACGGACACGGCCTGGGTGAGCTCTGCCCCTCCCCTGGGCCCACCTGGGGGGGTTTAATGAGCTGGGGAGGGTCCCCCCCACCCCTGAAATGGAGCTGAGACCCTCGCACCTCAGCGCAGCGATTGCAGCTGTGGGTCCGTGTGTGACACCCCCGTGTCACGTCCCAGTGTCCCCACGAGGGGGGACAGCACCCATAGACCCCCCCCAAATGTGACAACCCCAGCACCCAAGTGGGGGACACAGCACCCACCAACCCCCCCCCACCTTAACCCCTGGGGCTCTGCAAATGCCCTTTGTCTGCCCAAAAAGAGCCAAACCTGGCCGAAATGGAAGGGGTTAAAATGGGGGTGGTGACAGGACACACAAGGGGGGGCCTTGGCTGGGACAAAGGGACTGGGGGGGCCCTCTGGTGTCCCCCCCCCATTGTACTGACAACAAACGCTGCCCCTCCCTCCCCAGTATTTACTGTCAACACCCCAAACTGGTCCCAGCTGGGCCAAACTGGGCCCGAGCCCGCTCACGTCACCCCTCCCTGTGCCTATAAAAGTGGGGGTGGGGCCCCCCACCTGTCCCTCTCTGCTGTCACCCTCTGCTTGCGGGGTGTCCCCCCCCTGCTCCCCCCCACCATGCTCTTCTGGCACGGCCAACCCGACCACTACTGGTCCAGCCCTGGGGACATGTACCCCCTGCCCAGTTCCGGGGTGCTCAGGTACCCCCCATGTCCGCTGGCTTTGGGGAAACTGAGGCACGGCCGAGCTCCCACCCTTTTCGGGGGGCGTTTTCCCGCAGGGACCCCCCCGTCCTGCCCTACCTGAAGCAGGAGGAGCCCAACGGCATCTCCACGTCGCAGCCGCCGCTGCCGGCGTTCCAGTACGTCCTGTGCGCCCCGACCTCCCCGGCCGTGCGGCACCACGAGGAGACCCTCACCTACCTCAACCAGGGTGAGTCTGGGGGCGCCGGGGAGGAGGGACCCCCCCCGGCTGAGGGCTCAGCTCCCGCTCCGCGCCCCCCCACCCCAGGGCAGTCGTACGAGGTCCGCATGATGGGAACGCCCCGGGGGGACCCCGCCGAGGGCCGCAGGATGGTCAAGGTGAGTGGGGTGGGGACCCCCGGGATGCGGGGGAGCCTCGGGGCGAAGCTCTGGGCTGAAGTCCCGCTCCAGTCCCAGTCCGGACCCATCTCAGCCCCAGTCCAAACCCAGTTTTGCCACAGTCCAGCCTCATCTGAGCCCCAGTTCTGTTTCATTTCAGCCTCATAGCCCCATTCCAGCCCCATTCCAGCCCCAGTCCAGCCCCAGTCCTACCCCAGTCCTACCCCAGTCCTACCCCAGTCCTACCCCAGTTCTACCCTGAGTCCAGCCCAAATTTTGTGGCAGTCCAGCCCCATCTCAGCCTCAGTTTTGCCCCAGTGCAGCCCCAGTTCAGTCTCCTTTCAGTCCTAGCTCTGCCCCGGTTTAGCTCCAGTCTGGCCCCAGTTCTGCCCCAGTCCAACCCCAGCTCAGCCCCAGTCAGGTCAGTGGCCGGTGGGGCCGTGGCCGTGGGCTCAGGCCCTGGCCGTGGCCGTGGCCGTGGCTGACCCTGTCCAGAGCGTGGTCCGGGTGGTTTTCCACGACCGGCGGCTCCAGTACTCGGAGCAGCAGCAGCTCGAGGGCTGGCGCTGGAGCCGCCCGGGCGACCGGATCCTCGACATCGGTGGGTGCCGGGGCTGGGGGCACCGGGGGGGCTGCAGGGGCCGTGCTGACCCCGCTCCCGCAGACATCCCGCTCTCCGTGGGGATCCTGGAACCCCAAATCCACCCCACGCTGCTCAACACGGTGGAATTCCTCTGGGACCCCTCCAGACGCACATCCGTGTTCGTGCAGGTGGGAGCCGGGCTTGGGCGGGGCTTTGGGGGGGTCCTGGGGGGGGTCACAGCGCCCAGTCCCGACCCCGCTGTCCCCCCCCCCCCATCCCAGGTTCACTGCATCAGCACCGAGTTCACGCTGCGGAAGAACGGGGGGGAGAAGGGGGTCCCCTTCCGCATCCAGATCGACACCTTCGGGGCGGGGGGCAAGGGGGACCCCCCCGAGCACCTGCACTCCGCCAGCTGCCTGGTCAAGGTGTTCAAGGTATTGGGGAGGGGGGGGAACCAGTGCGACCAGTGCCCTCCCCACTACTGGGAGATGCAGCTGTGGGCGTGGGGCAGCGCTGGGGGTGGGTGCATGGCGGGGTCCGGGCACCCCAAGGGTCCGGGTGCCCGCGGGGGTCCCGGGGGGTCCCGGGGCCGCCCTCACCCCGCGGCACAGCCCAAGGGGGCCGATAGGAAGCAGAAGACGGACCGGGAGAAGGTGGAGAAGCAGCCGGCGGCAGAGCGGGAGAAATTCCAGCCGGCCTACGAGAGCACCGTGCTGGCCGAGGTGGGGCCCGGCCCTGGCACCCCCCGTGGGCCGGGGGTACCCCCGGGACCCTGCACCCATCGCCCCCCTTCCTCCTCCTCAGTGCCCCCCGTGGCCGGACGCGCTGGGTGCCCCCCACAGCCCCCCGGGCACCCCGGGGCTGCCGTCCCCGCACCCCTTCAAGCTGCTGAGCCCCGAGAGGTGAGCGGAGACCCCTGGGCCCCCCCTTCCCCCCACTGCTGGGGTCGCCCTCTGAGCCCGGCCCCCCCGCAGGGTGTGCGTGTCACCCGCCTGCGCTGCCGAGGGCCCCGCGGAGAGTCCTGGCGAGGTGAGGGAGCCGCCGGTGCAGCCCCAGAGCCTCCCCCGGCCCCCCGGGAGGGGCTGAGGTTGTGCCCGCTCGGGTCGTACCCCGCTGAGCCCCCGCTGAGCCCCCACAGGCGCTGAGCCCCTGCGCATCCCCCCTGGAGACGCAGCAGTGGCTGCTCCGGCGCCGCTTCTCCTCCTGCGCCCGCGTCTTCGCCAACTTCACCGGTGAGAGCCCGGGCCGGGCTGGGGGGCAGAGCCGGGCCCCCCTTCTGCCGCCCCCTGAGCCCCCCTGTCCGCAGGCGCGGATCTGCTGAAGCTCTCCCGCAGGGACCTGATCCAGATCTGCGGAGCCCCCGACGGCATCCGCCTCTGCCACGCCCTGGCGGGCAGGTGAGGCTCCCGCGCCCCCGGTGCCTCTTTTTGGGGACCCCCGGGAGGCTCCGTGGGGCCCGGCCCCATCCTGCGCCCCCGCCAGACCCTTCTCTGCCCCCTCAGGTGCCCGCGGCCCCGGCTGACCCTGTACGTGGCGCGGGAGCCCGGCGGGGCTGAGAGTGCGGAGGATGCGGGATCAGGTGTGCGGGGAGGGGGCTCAGGTGTGCGGGGAGGGACTCAGGTGTGCGGGGAGGGGGCTCAGGTGTGCGGGGAGGGGCTCAGGTGTGCGGGGAGGGGGCTCAGGTGTGCGGCAGCGCAGGGATGGAGGGTGGGCACTCACAGCCCCATCCCGTCCCGTCCCGTCCCGTCCCGTCCCTCTCCAGGGCTGTACCAGGAGCTGCACCTGGAGCAGCTGACGGTGGCCGAGCTCACCGGGAAGTTGGCGGAGCTGCTGGGGCTGCCCCCGGGGCAGATCCTGCGGCTCTCCCGGCAGGGACCCGCCGGCATCCACGTCCTCGTCAGCGACGCGGTGAGGACACGGGGACAGCCGGGGAGGGGAGGGACAGTCCCCGCAGCCGCCCCGGCCCCTCGGGGTCCCCAGTGCTGGAGCAGGAGGGTCCCCGAGCCCCCCCCCCAGCTCTCCCCCTTCTGCCCCGCAGATGATCAGGAACCTCCAGGACGAGACGAGTTTCGTGGTGGCGATCGGCAAAGGTACCGCGGTGGCCACGGGCGGGCGGGGCCGGCCAGGGGGCGATCGGTGGCCCCGGCTGAGCCGCGTCCCCGCGCAGCCCCCGGCCCCGACGGCTTCCAGCTGCTGCTGCGGTAGGACCCGGCCCCGGAGCTGCGGCGCCCTGGGAAGGGACATCTCCGCTGGGGACGGAGAGAGGAGCCCGGGGCTGGCGCAGTCCCCAGAGCGCTCCTCCCGTCCCTGCCAGGCCGGCCCGAGGGGACCCGAGGGGACCCGAGGGGACCCGTCCTGTCCCCGCAGCCGCCGCGTGTTCCTCCTGCGCGTCCCCGCTTTGCATTAAAGGACGGCGGGAGCGGCCCCGAGCACGGCCTCGTCCCTGCGGCGCCCGCTGGGGTTTGGGGTCCCCAGGGTGGATTTGGGGTGCGGGGACAGTCCCTCGTCCCCAGCGGTGGACAGGGCAGGGGACACCCGGGCGGGGCAGGCGCTGTCCCACCCCGCGGGGACGGAACCGGCCGCGGCATCGAGCCCGGGGCAGCCCCGGCCGGTGCCGCCTCATTCCAGTCGGGAATGGGTTGTTTTAAACACCGAGTCCTCCCCTGAGCCCCGCTCGGGCAGAGCGGGACCGGGGACGTCCTTGGGAGCGAACTCGTGGGGCAAAGGACGGGTTTGGGATAAACAAAGCCGGGAGCAGGGGAGGGAGGGCAGGGCTCGGGAGAGGAGCTGGGACAGCCCCGGAGCGGAGCTGCCATCACAGGCACGGGGACGAGGGGAGGACACGAGGCCCTGGCCCCATCGCTGGAGGGGACAAGGGAATATCCCCGACCCTCCCAAAAACACTCCATGGGCATCCAGAGCTTGGTCCCACCAGCCCTTTCCCGACTGTCCCCGCAGCGGTGGCTCACGGTGTCACAGAGACCGGGGCCACCTTAACCACGTGCGGTTTTTTGCCTCAGTTTTGTCCTCTGTAAAATGGGCAAAAAGACACGGATCCAGCATTGTCTGGGATGTCCTGGTGGGAAGTGGAGAGCAGGATAGCAACAGGGCTTTCCAGGAGACCCCAGGGATCAGCGGGAATGTGCTGGAAGAGGCAGGAGAAGGGGACTCTGGATCCCTTCAGCACTGCCTGAGTTGATGTCCCTCGGATTTTGGATTCTGTGTTTCCCAGGAAATGGGAAACAGCTTTTTTTCCCCCACAACTCCTTCCCTCCCTGGCCCTCCCTGCTCATTTTCCTCGGAGGAACCGAGGTTGGGAGCACCTGTCCCCCCATTCCCGGTGGAAAACCCGGCTGCTCGCCTGACATTCGCTCCATTGTTACACCCGCAGCGCCAAGCGCAGGCCACACCATTTAAAGAACATTTTCCAGCTCTCTCTGTCCCCCGGGCAGAGCCAAGGTGCAGCTCCTGTGTCCAGCCCCTCGGGCTGAGCAGCCACCGGGAGACCCCCGAGTCAAAAGGTGCCAAAGCCCCCAGGGCCATCCCTGCGGCGGGATGGGGACAGGGCTGGAGATGGGGACGGGGATTTGCAGAGAGGAGGGGCCTCACCCCGGGGTCGCAGCCCCTGGGGACCCCCGGGTGGGCTCAGCTGCACCTTTGGGGACAGAGGATGAAGCACAAAGAGCCCTCGGTGTGGCACTGCTGGCACAGGGTGACATCCCCAGCCTGGGACAGGCACCGGTGGGAGCAGGGGATGGATTCCCTCATCCCTTAAAAAAATCAACTCTGGACTTCCACGTGAGGTCAGAGCCAGGGACAGGGACAGGGAGGTGATGGGACCCTGCTGGTGACACTCCCAGGATGGGTCCTTGGAGGGGCCAGGGCAGAACAAAGGGCTGGGAGGGCACGGACTGGGCTGGGAATTGAGGAGGAAAAGCTGCTTCTCCTTGATTTTCTCCATCGTTTTGGCCCCAAGCTGCAGCACAGGAGCCTCTGCCAGGCTTTGGCACAGAGGGAGGGCAGAAACCTTGACCTGGATGTCAGAAAAGAAAGCAAAAAGGAATAACACCCCCAAAAACACCCCCAGGCCCATCAAGCACACCAGAAAAAGCCAAAAAGTTTTAGGGTATTTTCCAGGACACTGTAGCCAAGGACCTTGTCACACTGATCCACCCCTATCCTGCCAAAAAACCCACCAAAGTACCCCAAAACCCACAGCAGCAGCCAGCCATGAACAACAGAGAGAAAATCAAACAGAAATACAAAGGGAACTACAGAGATGGGCAAAAATAGGAATTTGTTGGTTTGAAACAACCCCTGTGACAGCACTGCCCACCTGCCCCATCCTCACCCTGTCACAGAACTGGGATAAAAGGTGCTGCAGTGCCTTCAAAGCCCAGAAAATTCCCTTTTTTTTTTGGTTCTACTGGATCTGCTCAGCCTCGCTGGAGGATCTTCTACCCCAGAAGGTCCCAGGCTGTTTCCTGGAGAGGTCCCTTGGTCCCTGCTCCTCTTGGGGGTCCAGGGGCAGCTGGAAGGTGCTGGAAGGCAAATCCAGGTTCTAGAAAGCTCTGCTGGGAGGTGGGGACAGCCCAGCCTCTGCTCCACAGCCCGGGGACACAACCAGGGAGGATTCCAAGGACAGGGAACAGCTCAGGGCGTGAAACCGAAGGAGCTGCCCCAGCCGAGGCTGGAGAAGGGGATCTGGCACAGCGAGGGAGTTTGGAAATGGGATGGGATCCTCATCCCGGGCTGGCTCCGTGCTGGGGCTGTCCCAGAGCCCCCAGTGACTCCTCAGAAACGCCAGGATGGAGCAATTCCTCCACGCTGTGGGCACTGAGCCCCGGAGCCCTCCTCAGCCACCGGCTCCCACCTGGAAGATCCCAGGAGAGGACAGGGCTGGGAGCATCCCGGGCTATGGAAGGAGTCCCTGGAGGAGCTCCGAGGTCCTTCCACCCCAAACCATTCCTGACTCCAGGCAAACACTCAGAGCTCCCTGCTCAGGAGCTGCCCCATGCAGGGGGTGGATTTTCCTCCACCAAGTGACTCCCCCAGCGAGACACGGCTTGGAAAATGGTGTTTATTGGTATTTATAAATATAAACATCAGGAAGAGTCCATTTGAAGACGGATAATTGACTTAAAAGGACACTGTCAAGAAGTTTGAGCTACCTTAATGCTGTCACCCTGGTCTGCAAACAGAAAATAAATTGCTTTGGGTTCTGTGTTCCCGAGTTTTCCCTGGAAAACTCTGCTCTGTTACAAAGGGATCAGTCAGCCAACTACGCCCTGGCTCCAAAATCCTGCTCTTCGCTCTCCCCTGCCACAGTAGGAACTAAACAAAGGTGTTTTGTTTTTTTATTTTCCCAGAGTTGTGCAAATCCTGTGAGTGCCGGGTGACCCGTCCAGTCTGTCACCACCATCTTCTGCCACCCTGAAACCTGGAGAAAGTTCTGGAAATGAAGGCGCCCGAGGAGAGGGGGAGAATCCACAGCGCTAAAGGGGATTTGAATAAATATAAGGGATTAAAAGCCATCTACAGGAGGGCATTGACAGTATCCTTTTAACCACAGCAGCCTGGAGTTGCTCCCAGCAGAGCGTGAGCACAGACTGGGGGGGCTGGGGGAGATGAAGGGGTGCAGCTCCAGGGGCACCTGGGACCCTCCTGCTGGGAACAGCGCATTGGCCTTGGAATTCCTGGTGGGAAAACCTCCCCCCCCCCAGCCCCTAAAGCAGCCATTCCTGGTGCTGCAGCTGCTCTTTCCCCACCAGGAGATTCCTCAGCACCGAGGGGAAGCCCCAGCTCCCGGCTCCAGGGAGCTCCCACGGACCTGCCCCAGTCTGACCAGTCCTGCCCCCTTAAACCCTTGGGATCTGCCCAGCAGTTCCACACTGGGCCCCTGGAATTCGCTCACTCCGGGCTCCCCTGCGCCGGTTTTGCCTGAAACGCCCCAAAAAAGCAGCCACCGACCCCCCCCCCCCCCCCCACTCCCCCAGAGCTGGGCCTGGCACATCCAAACCCCATCCCGGGGCTCCCTGCAGGGCACCACACTTACCTGAGGAGGGTGGGGAGGTCAGGAAGGGCCCTCACAGGGGGTGAGGGTGGATCCCAGCCCTGCTCCGTCAGGGAATCCTTAATTCTTCATCAGGGCAACAAGCAAAAAGCTCTACTTTGCTTTTCCTTGGGGGGAGGATGGAGGGAAAGGACGGGAGGAGGGAACTCACAGTCGTTGGAACACGGACTGCAACTTTCTCCCTGTACTGAGAATTATATATTTGTGTATATATCATTCCCTGTATGGAGAATTAGATCCTTGTCATTGGGATAAAATCTGGATTTGGGGTAAATTTGGATGCCCAATCCCTGATCACACAGGCCAGGAGAGCCCAGCCTGGGGTGCAGATCCCCGTGCTCCTTTAAAATCTTCCTGACAGCACACCACAGGTTCAGGCTTCTCCTGGGGAAAAAATCCTTATGGATTTGTGGCTTTGGACTGGGAAATCTCAAGAAATGACTGAATTGGGGAAAAAAATTGAAAAAACAAAACAAAACAAAACAAACCTAAAAAAAAAAGGAAAAAAAAAGAAAAAAACCCCAGGATTTGAGGAGGGTAAAGTATGTGGCATTAGAAATTCCAAGCTCTGTCACAACAATCTGGGAAGAATCTGGGAAGCCTCTGAGCTGGATGCCACGGACACAGGGAAGATGAGCCTTCATGTGAGCATGCTCAGGTGGGAGCAGGGAAGCACAGGGAAATCCTGGATCCCAGGTACATCCTGGATCCCAAGGAAATCCTGGACCACAGGGAAATCCTGGATCCCAGGTAAATCCTGGATCCCAGGAACATCCTGGCTCAGCAGCTGCTGCTTCATTCCCTCACTGGCAAAGGGACATGGGACTTGTTGGGGTGTTTGGGGTTGTTGGGATTTTCCCTTCCGCACAACGGGGTTAGAGCGTGTTCCTCTCCTCTCCCCTCTCCCCACTTCCAAGGATCTCGGCTCCTTTTCCAACCCCACCAGCAGCATCAGTCCCTCCAGGCTGGGAGCCCTCCCCTCCTCCCCGCAGGGGCTTCCCCTGGGGTATTCCCAGGAATTCCCAGCAGGAATGGTTCAGGATGAGGCCAATCCACCCCGGGAAAAGCCGGCACAGCTGCAGCTCCTTCCCCAGTCCCTCATCCCGCCGGGACAGCTGGGATCACAGGGGGGGTGTGTGGGTGGCTACAGGGCACCCCAGCCCCGCTCACTGGCCCTGCCAAATGCCGCTGGCATCGCTCTCCTCCAGGGTTCCGGCGTGCCCGGGCGGGCGCGGCTCCAGCCCCGCTTTGCTGGGAGGAGGTTCCAGTGTCATAGGATGATGCAGCATCTGCAGAAGCGCTGTCGGCTGCCGCCCACCGAGGGCGGGGGGGTCACCGGGGCGAAGTAGGCGTGGACTTTGATGTTGGGCAGGTGGGTCTGGAGGGGCAAACAGCGGGCAGGAGTCAGGGACACGCCCCGAGCCCCCGGGGCAGGCACCGCCGAAAGGGACTGTGAATGGGGCTCCTCCCTGGGTGGAATCCCCAGCCTTGGAAGTGTCCCAGGCCAGGCTGGATGGGGCTTGGAGCAGCCCGGGACAGTGGAAGGTGGGACTGGATGGGCTTTCCCAACCCAAACCACGCAAAGATTCCACAGTTTTATGGCGTAGCTTTACAGATCCAGAGAAAATGTTGTCGTTACTTTTCTTTTACACGTGGAGAAACTGACCCAGGAGGGGACACTGGGAAGAAATTCCTTCCTGTGAGGGGCTGAGGCCCTGGCACAGGGTGCCCAGAGAAGCTGTGGCTGCCCCTGGATCCCTGGAAGTGTCCAGGGCAATCCAGGATAGTGTAAAGTGTCCAACCCAAACCATTCCACCTTTCCACGACTCCAAATTCACCGCTGATGGTTCTCACAGCTCTTCTGAGCACGGGCACCAGGTGATGGGAGCTCTGCCAGCTCAGCCCTCCCTGTGGATAAACCCTCCCATCCCAGCTCCTCCCTATGGATAAACCCTTTGGATCCCAGCTCCTCCCTGTGGATAAACCCTCCCATCCCAGCTCCTCCCTATGGATAAACCCTCCCATCCCAGCTCCTCCCTATGGATAAACCCTCCCATCCCAGCTCCTCCCTGTGGATATACCCTTCCCATCCCAGCTCCTCCCTGTGGATAAACCCTTCCCATCCCAGCTCCTCCCTATGGATAAACCCTCCCATCCCAGCTCCTCCCTATGGATATACCCTTCCCATCCCAGCTCCTCCCTGTGGATAAACCCTCCCATCCCAGCTCCTCCTTGTGGATAAACGCTCCAGATCCCAGCTCTTCCCTAAGGATAAACCCTCCCATCCCAGCTCCTCCTTGTGGATAAACCCTTTGGATCCCAGCTCCTCCTTGTGGATAAACCCTCCCCATCCCAGCTCCTCCTTGTGGATAAACCCTCCCCATCCCAGCTCCTCCTTGTGGATAAACCCTCCCCATCCCAGCTCCTCCTTGTGGATAAACGCTCCAGATCCCAATCTCTTCCCTAAGGATAAACCCTCCCCATCCCAGCTCCTCCTTGTGGATAAACCCTCCCCATCCCAGCTCCTCCCCATCCCAGCTCCTCCCTATGGATAAACCCTCCCATCCCAGCTCCTCCCCATCCCAGCTGCTCCCCGTGGATCCCAGCTCACCCTGAGTCTCTTGATCCCGGCCCGTGTGATCTGCTGGCAGTCGTACAGCTCTATCCTCTCCAGGCTGTGGCAGCTCTTGAGGTGCTCCAGGGAGGCGTCGGTGATCAGGGGGCAGTTGTCCAGCTCGATCACCTCCAGGCGGTCGTGGGCGCAGGCGCCGTTGCCCAGGTGACGGATCCCGTCGTCCGTGATCAGCTCGCAGTGGGATAAACTCTGTCCCCAAAGAGAGGGGTTAAAGCCCAAAATCCAGCCAGAACCTCGCTGGGGATGGGAGGATGGTGCGTGGTTGCTGGGGCTGGGCTTGCTCCTTGCACTGGGCTCTGTGCTTTCTGAGGAGTGATGTGCTTCCAGCTCCAGCTTGCAGCTGGAGGGGGGAAATTCCTCCCTGGGAATTTCACAGGTGCCCAGAGAAGCTGTGGCTGCCCCCGGAACCCTGAAGTGCTCAAGGCCAGGCTGGATGGGGCTCGGAGCACCTGGGACAGCGGAAGGTGTCCCTGCCCGTGGGAACAGGAGGATCTTTAGGGTCCCTTCCACGGCTCCAGGGGGATGCAGCTCTGGAGGGATGAGACCCCCAGGGTGGCACAGAAATGCCAGCACAGCTGAGCTATGCAAGAACCCACCTTTGGGACACCTGTGGCCTCACCCACCGTGGGAAGGGCCCCGGCCCTGGGTCCAAGAAGCAGCAGGAACACGATGGCCCCCCCTCGGTGTGGATTTTCTGGGGGATTCACCTGGAAAGTCCTCGAGGAGGAAGCAGGGCCTGAGCCAGGAGCTGGAACTGGCTTTCCTGAGGGATGACTGCGCTGCAGAGCCCACATTCCCACACCTCCCAGGACAGGATCCCCCGTGGCACAAACCCAGGGGTGACAGAGCCCAAATTCCCAGAGATCCAGCCCCAAAGGAACGTGGATTCCCAGAGGCACCGAGCATTCCAGCTCCTGCCTGCCCTACAGGCTCCTCTCCCCCAGACAGACTGGCAGCTCCTGTGCAGGCAGATCCCACTTGGAATTCTGCTCCTGGGAGAATCCCCACAACCCTTTTCCTGCGGGGGCCTGGGGTGGGATTCCTGCGAGCAGCAGGGGAGGGACAAGAGGTTCCTCAGGGTCGGGTTTCCAGCAGGATTCTTCCAACTGTGAAGTCAGGCAGTGTTTAAAATCCATTTGTTTGGAGAAAGGAAATGCTGGAAGTGTCCCCTGGAATACTCACCAGGACCTGCAGCCGTGGACAGTGTATGGAAAGCTGGATTAGTGTGCTGTCTGTAATCTGGAAAAGAAGGAGAAGTCCTTTTATCCTGGTGCTGGGCACAAGGATTTGGGTTTTTTTTTTCTCTCCTACCAAAGCAAAACTGCAGGATTTTCCCTAATCCATGAGATCTCCCCACAGCCCCTCAGGAATCCAAACCACCCCCTGCCCTTGGAGAATTGGGATGCAGAGGCATCACTGGATTGTTTTTAGCTGATATCAGCTCCCAAATGTGCCTCTGGAAGGACAAGGAAGGCTCAGATTCCCTCTGAACACCCTAGAGATTGCCCAGCTCCTGGTTTTCTTCAGGAAGAAGGAATCCCACACAAAGGTTCCCAATCCCAAACCCCCACAGGAGCTGCCTTGGATGGATCTGTGCCCTGGCTCAGCTTTGCTTCTTCCTTTTAAGGGTTAATTCCCAATCCCTTCCTGCCTGGGCTGGTGTCATTCCCTCTTTATATCCCAAATTTCTGCCCAGGAATGCAGGGCATGGGGTCCAGCTGTTCCCAGGAATCACAATCCCATTCTCAGGCTCAATCCATTTCCAATCTACCCTTGGGCTTGGAGGTTTTTTCATGGAATTTTGAGTCAATTCCACCCTTTTCCCTGTAAATGCTTCAGCCCAGTTTGATTTCAATCCCTCAAAACCATTGCTGCTTCACAATTTCCAAATCAGGGGGAGCTCCCATTATTTTTAGCAAGATAAGATTCTTCTCTGGGATTTTCCCTTTAAAATCTGGGGTTTTCTCTCACAAACCCAGGATCTCTCACTATTAAATATTATTTACAGCACAGTTCCCATGGAATCCAAACCAAGGATAAAACCTCTTTCCCAACATTTTCCTCTCCAAATCCAGCCATTCTTCCCACTCAGGATTCCACATAAAGTTCTGATTTGGAGAAAATCTCCTAATTTTCCACCAATTTTCCACACTGCTGCAAGAGAAACAGCCTGAGGTGGCATTCCTACCTGGACACACTCTTCCAGATCCATTTTTTCAAGCTCATGGCAATTCTAGGAATAAAGAGAATTCCAAATACCCGTGGTGTGAAGTTCAGACAGCAAATATAAATATAAACCCATAAAAATTTAAATATAATAAATACAATAAATATAATTAATATAAATACATTCTATTACAAATATAAAGATAAACAGTATATGAAATATAAATATTGTAAATACAAATATAGAAACAATGAATAGCATTATAAACATATAAATCAAATATAATAAAATATAAATATAAATAAATATACCACCACAAAGATAGTTTGCTTTAAAAATTAAGGGGTTTCTCTATGAGATATCACTGCTGGAAGGAAAGTTTGCTGCTCCTTCTGAAGGAAAAAAAATTTCCTTTCTAAAGGAATTTTCTTTCTAAAGCAAATGTCACTCGTTTAAGGGTTTTTTAAATCATGGAGAGTAAAGGGAGTTACATTTGGACAAAACCAGTGAAGTTTATAACTAAAATATTTAACATTTCCTGTGGTTTGGATGCAAATCCTCCCAGGTGTGCGAGCCAGAACGATGCCAAATATCCCATAAAACCAAATTTTTGGACATTAAGCTTCAAACCCAAATGAAGAGTTTCCCCAAACCTACTGAGTTTTTTTTTTTTTTTTGCCATGAGAAGGAAGGAAGGAAAAGCAGGAGGGGAAGGAGGAACAGGGCTCTTACCCTGGCCAGGGTGGTGAAGCCCACGTCGGTCAGCTGGGAACACCTCGCCACTTCCAATATTCTGCAGGACACAAGGGAAGAATTTTGGAGCCCCAAAATCCCCGGAGAGGGCTGGGAATGACCTCAGGAGAGCCCTCCAGTCCCACCCCCTGGCCAGAGAGAGCAGCAGGGGACACGGGAATGTCTCCAGCCAGGGACACCCCACGTCCTCATGGAGCTGCTCTGGGCTCTGACACCCTCATGGGGAGGAATTCCCATGTGGGAGCTCTGGATGCTGAGAGTTTTAAACTTTCTGAGAGACTCTGACTCCCAGCACTTGACCTGAGGCTGTGGAGAAAGCTTCCAAAACTGACTGACAGCACTGGGGTTACGGGTGTGGAGTTGGTTAGGAGTGTGAGACAGCACAGGGTGGGAAACGTAGAGTTTGGGGTTTTAGAATATAGAAATAAAAATGGGGTGAGATGGAGGTTTTAGGGTGGAGACTGGTTGTTCTTCTTCACCTCCTTCTTCCTTCTTCATCACCTCCTTCTTCCTTCTTCTCCGTGGGTTTGGGTGGTGTTTTGTAACTGCACAGAGAAGTCCACAGTGCTGGCTTTGAGTGGTCAGTTATTGGGTTAAAATAATTGGGATTGGGTTAAAAGTGAAAATAATTTAGGTGTCATTTCTTAACTGGCTAGTTTAGCCTTAAAAGACCTTGCAGCAAGAGACAGTTGGCCATTTTGTGCCTTGCTAATGAGAGAGTGCAGAACTCAGTGCTGTGAGGCTGGAACGCTGAGAAGGAACAATGAACACCTGAGTGTGAACACAAACCATCCTCGCAAGTGCCTCAATCCCCACCCTGCCAGAGGCAGAAGCCAAAACCTGGCATTCCTCCTCTGGAATTTGGGGTGGGATTTCTCCTGGTTGAGTTTCTGCTCCTCATCCTGGCACCTCTGGAAAGGTTCACCCAGTCCCACATTTTCTTCCTGGATACACATGGAGCCTGTGGGCACCATGCTGGGAGCTCTTTTAAACCCCAAGAATTTGGGGACAACCCAAAAAATCACAACCACCCTGTTCCAAAAACCTGGGAAAAGCTCAGAGACAAAAACTGGGAAAACCTTTGGGGGTGAAATGGCTCAGGGACCACCCTGGACCCTCTGCTGAGTGCTCCATGGGGGAAATGCTGGGAGAACTCACCGGAGGCGTGGGCAGTTCTGTCCCAGGGCGTTGAGGATGGCATCAGTGATGTTGGAGCAGCCAGAAGCACACAGGGACTGCAGCTTGTGGCAGCCCCTGCAGATGGTGATGAGCCCATCGTCCGTGATTTGCTGCCAGGGAAACCACAGCTGCCTCAATCCTGGCAGGATTTGTCTCTCCCAGTTCCAAATTCCAGCTCTTTTTGGCCCAGAATTGTTATGGAAATGTTTCACCCCAAAATTATTATGGAGATGTTTCACTGGAGCAGCAGAGGGAGGATAAACCCCGCTGGATTTGGGAATATCAGGGAAGGGATTTGCAGGGAAATGTTTTGGAGCTGGACATGGCGAGGGATGGTGGAAGGTGCTGAGAGTCCTGCAGGGCTTTGCAATTCCTGCTTGGAAAGACACAGGGGGTCTGTCCATCCCTGCCCCTGGGCACAGGGGGTCTGTCCATGGACACAGGGGGTCTGTCCATCCCTGTCCTTGGGCACAGGGGGTCTGTCCATCCCTGTCCCTGGGCACAGGGGGTCTGTCCATGGACACAGGGGGTCTGTCCATCCCTGTCCTTGGGCACAGGGGGTCTGTCCATCCCTGTCCCTGGGCACAGGGGGTCTGTCCATCCCTGTCCCTGGGCACAGGGGGTCTGTCCATCCCTGTCCTTGGGCACAGGGGGTCTGTCCATCCCTGTCCCTGGGCACAGGGGGTCTGTCCATCCCTGTCCCTGGGCACAGGGGGTCTGTCCATCCCTGCCCCTGGGCACAGGGGGTCTGTCCATCCCTGTCCCTGGGCACAGGGGGTCTGTCCATCCCTGCCCCTGGGCACAGGGGGTCTGTCCATCCCTGCCCCTGGGCACAGGGGGTCTGTCCATGGACACAGGGGGTCTGTCCATCCCTGTCCTTGGGCACAGGGGGTCTGTCCATCCCTGTCCATGGACACAGGGGGTCTGTCCATCCCTATCCTTGGACACAGGGGGTCTGTCCATCCCTATCCCTGGACACAGGGGGTCCATCCATCCCTGTTCCTGTGTCAGACTGTGGTGGCACAGACAGAGAGCCCGTGCCAATCTATTTTTTTTGGCATAAACACACGTTTTTGGCACTGCAGAGCTGGTTGAGGGCCCTTCTGTGCAGGAGAAGTGTCTCTGTGGGCTCAGTTCTGCACGGGGATGAGAGGAGAGGCCTGGCAGCATCAGCCCAGCCTGATGGGAAGGATTTTTCCAGCTCATCCCACAGAGAAGTTCAGAGGGAAGAGAGAAACACCCTCGACACAGCAAAGGTGAGGGGCTCAGTGCCCCTGACGTGCCACCAAGGAGCTGCTGGTGACAAGTGGGCAGGGGATGGAGCACATTCCATGAGGGAATGCCAGGCTGGGAATCCTGGGCAGTGCCACTCACCAGGCAGGTCTGCAGGTTCAGGGTCACCAGCTCAGGACAGTGGGCACCGATGAACTTGAGGGCCTCGTCCTCCAGCTGGAAGGGAAACCACAGGGATGGGAACTGGGAGCACTGGGATGTGGGAATTAAAGCTGGGACAGCAGGA
This sequence comes from Vidua chalybeata, assembly GCF_026979565.1. NCBI lineage: Eukaryota > Metazoa > Chordata > Aves > Passeriformes > Viduidae > Vidua > Vidua chalybeata. Next base: position 1,004,368 of record NC_071555.1, on the reverse strand, counting down.
AGTGGGGATTTCCTCTGGGGAGGAGGGAAATGCAGCACAGGAGCAGCAGCACCAGGAGTGTTCCTGCCTTCTACCCCACCAGGAGCAGAGCCTGGCCCCAGCAGCCAGAGGAAAGGACTGCCATGAAACCCCCCGAGCCCAGATCTGGCCATGGATCCCAGTGACCTCCTCCAAAGGATCAGTGGGAAAAGGGAAATCGGGATAAAAGGATTCTCCAGCTCCACAAGTGGTTTATTCCCTGTCCCACTCCTGGGGACTGTGGAAGAACTTCCACACCAGCACCTGATCTCCAGCACCGTGGGGATTTTGGAGAAGGGAGTAACCCAAATCCCTGGCTTTCCATGCCCGCACTCTGAGGAGCAGCAGGGCAGCCCAGCCATGCCCATTCCCACTTTTCCAGAGCTGTACCTGGGTGCAGCCCTTGAGGGACAGGACCCGGAGCCCCCCGCAGCCCCGCACCAGCGCCTGGATCCCGTCCTTGGTCACTTGGTCGCACCAGGAGATGATGAGCTGTTCCAGCAGCGGGCATCCCTCGCTGGGGACACAGGGACACACATGGAAAGCTCATTTGCCTCGGGGACAAATCCTGCTCCAAGCCAGAAGCTGTGCTGTTCCCATTTCTGGGAGCCACAGAGCACAGCTGCAGCCAGCAGGGGACACCGGGCAAAGCCCCGCTCCAGAGGGAGGCTCTGCTGGAATGCTGGGTTGGCTGGAGGATCTCAGAGGTCTTTTCCAGACCTCTTAATGATCCTAAAATTCCACGGAAAATCCCTGCTGCCAGCTCCTACCTGAGTGCTTTCAGGGACAGGTTGGTTATGGAGGTGCAGGAAGCCAAATCCAGGTGCCTGAGTTTGGAGCAGAACTTGCTGAGGCTGGTGCAGGTGCTGCAAGAGACACACGGGGACATTCCTGCAATGGATTCATCCCAGGCCACAGAAATCCCATGGGATGGGCAGGCTGGGGTGAGGATGGAGGTGGGAACCTGGCACACGGTGCCCAGAGCAGCTGGGGCTGCCCCTGGATCCCTGGCAGTGCCCAGGGCCAGGCTGGACAGGGTTTGGAGCAGCCTGGGACAGTGGGAGGTGTCCCTGCCATGGCAGGGGGGGGAATGGATGGGATTTAAGGCTCCTTCCAACCCAAACCATTCCATGATTCCATGGAAAAGCTCCCCCACCCCTCAAGCCTGGCTTTTTTGGCAGCCAGGGAAGAGCTTTACTCACGCGTCCGTGATCTTGGTACAACCATTGAGGTTCAACACTTCGATGTTCCTGCAGTTCTGGGCAAAGGTCCTGGGGTGAAGGAAAAGGAAAACGCTGGATTTGTCAGGCAATGGAATTCCAGGTGGTTTATAACATGTCAGAACAGAGATTTACAAACCTGATTGAAGAAGAAAACAGAGAAAATCAAGAAGGAAATCAAGAAGAAAACCATGAAAATCAAAAGAATCAAGAAAAAAGAAAGGAATCAAGAAAATCCAGAAGAAAATGAGGATGAAAATTAGGATTAAGATCAAGAAAAGAATCAAGAAAGAAGAAAATCCAGAAGAAAATGCAGAAGATCAAGAAAGAAGGAAATAATCAAGAATAAAAGAATCAAGAAAACCAAGGACAAACCCCAAGAAAACCAGGAAGGAAATCAAGAATGAAATCAAGAAAGAAGAAAGGAATAAAGAAAGAAGAATCAAGAGAATCGAGAAGAAAATCAAGAAAGAATAAAAAAATCAAGGGAAGAATCTAGAAAGAAGAAAATGCTGCACAAAACCAGGAACAAACCCAAGCAAATCCCTGATTTCTGCTGCCCCACGTCCTGCCCTGGGATGTCCCAGCCTGGGGGCACCACATTCACTCAGCTCCCATCAGGCTCAGCCTCAGCCCTTGGCTTTGCTTTAATGGGAACTGAGAGAAGTGGCTGCTGGGTGAGGTTAAAATAAATTTATTTATAAATATATAAATTTATAATAAATATATTTATAGCGTTTATATTTTAGATTTGTTAAATTTGTATTTATTATTTAATTGATTAATTTATTCAATTTTCATTTATTCATATCAAGTAATCGATTTTATATTTAGTGGTAATATAATAACACTTATATTAATGAATATAATGTTTATATATTAATTATTATATATATTTATAATATATATATAAAATATAAATATTAATATTTATAGAACACATAGTTAATAATTATATTGTTAGTAATAATAGTATTATTATTACTAATATTTATAATTAAATTATAAATTATATGTATTTAAATTATAAATATAAATTATATTTATATTAATATGATATTTATAGTAATTGAGTTATTATTTAATAATTTTATTTCTATTATATTAAACATATATTTATCGATATATTTATATATAAACATATACATGTATTTACAAATTTAATTTTTATTTTTATTTACTATTTAATTTTTTAGATGAAACCGCAATGAGTTAAATGATAAAACAAGACAAATTCAATGATAAAAATGATGAATGAAAGAATTTTAAAAAAAGTAATTAAATGAGAAATGAATAATGTCTGTGACTGCTCTCCAGGTTTGACATCCCGAGGCTCTCGGACCCGAAGGGGATCAATTCTCCCCATTTCATTCTCGGGATAAATGGGGATTTTGCTCCTGCAGCCCATCCCAAGGTACCTTAGGGCGTTGTCCCCCACTCCCAGGCAGCCCCGCAGGCTCAGCTTCCGCAGGAATCCCCCACATCTCTTGGAAATGTTCTCCACCACTCGGCCCTGGGGAGACAGGAGGAGCCCGTGAGACCCCCAGACCCCCAGGGAGCGCGGGAGAGCGTCCTGCAGGTAACAGCCATTTGTTACTGGGGGGCAAAGGGGATGGGGATCCCCTGGGAACGGGCGAAGGGAGGGGCAGGAGGGTGATCCAGCTCCTGGAGAGCCAAGGAGCAACCACCTAAAGCAAAGCACAGGAAGCATTCTGAGAAATTTCCCCCATTCTGGAGCTCCTGGACATGGGCACTGACCCCCCAAGGAAGGTGAGAGGAGCCACAGCCCCGATTTCCAGCACAGCCAGTGGATAAACTCCAATTTCCATCCCAAACAGAGATGAGCAGAACCAGCCCACGAGTTCTGCTCCTGCGGGAAAAGAGGCTCAACCATTTGTGCTCCAGAGATCCAGAAAAGGGCTTTTCATTTCAAATCTGGACCCAAAGACCCCGTTACAGCCAGGATTTACCTTTCCCCTGGGACTACAGGGCAAAACCACTGGAGAATATTTGCACCAAAAACTCAGAACCTTCCCCTGCACTTTGGCTGCTCCTCACAGAGCAGGAGCATCCCTCGGTCCTTCCAGGACTAGCTGGCATTTGGGACCTCTGAGAGATGAGGATTTTCTTACAGAATCTCTTTTCTAGTCTAAAAGAAAACCCCAAATCAGCTCAAAACCAGGCTCAGCACAACACAACTCCACCATCAGACCCTGGGCTGGCCAGGTGAGCTCTGGGACACCACGGGAGCAACTCCATGGCTGATGCTCGACCTCCAGAGCCCTGAAAAGAGGCTGGAAAAGCTGAAACACTCCCTGGTTCTGCAATTCTATATTAAATTCTATATTCTACATTCAATTCTATATTAAATTCTATATTCTACATTCAATTCTATGGTCTATTCTACATTTTATAGTCAATTCTATATTAAATTCTATTTTCTATTTTCTATTCAATTCTATATTCTATATTCTATTCTATATTCAATTATGTATTCTATATTCTATATTTTATATTCAATTCTATATTCTGTTATAGCAAGCCTATAAATTCTGCTCAAATTAGAGGAGCCAAACGTGTTTCTGTGAAGAATTTACATGGACTGATGGATTTAACTCCGTTACAGCAGAGCCCGAGGAGGCCCAGCAGGAACTTTGAGGTGAGGTACAACAAATTTTGTTTTCAGAGGGGAAGCCTGGGCTTAGGCAAGAACTGGGGTTTGATGTGCAGGGACATGAAAACCACCCCAGAAGCACTGAGGAATGGGAAAAGCCTGGTTTGTATTCCCAGCCTCTCCCTCCTCCCAGGCTCAGCTGCTCAGTCCCACCTCCTGCCACTCCACACATCAGGAACCCTGAAACTCCACTCCAAAGAAACAATTCCACGGGTCTGGGATGTTTAGGGCACGTTATGAGGTGAAGGATTCATTATGAAGACCCCAAATCCCCCATTTCCTTCCCCCAGGCCACTCAGAGCCTGCTGAGGTGACAGTGCCACCTCCTGCTCCTCACCCCTGACTCTCAGCTGCACAAAGGGATTATTTTAACACTTTCCTACAAAATCAGGATTTCCCCCAAGGTCAGAACCCTCACTCAGCAGCTCTGCTTGAAGCCTCTGTCTACCACAAGTTAAAGCCACACATTCCCCATTTCCCTCCAATGGGAAATGTTCTCAGTCTCCCTCCTCCAAGGTGTTTTAAACAGGATAAAAAATCCTGAGATTTTTTTTTAAGCATTGAGGGTTTTCCTCACCCATTTTCCTGCTTAAGGCAATTTGAATTTTCAGCCTCCATCCCCACTGCTGCTGCAGAATCCACATCCCACAGGTTCAGCCACAATGGAGCAGCTCCAAAGCTGCATCTTTTAGGGACTATTTGGACCTTGTCTTTCCCAAATCATCTTCACTTCAATTTCAATTTTTGGTATTAAAGATACAAATATTTCAGGCCCTGATTCAACAGACATTCAGCCCTCATGATCTTATCTGAGTGCAAGGAGCAGTAGCTTAAATTCTCTTCCATACAAGCAGCAGTTTAAAAAAAAAAAGAGTACCTTTTCTACTAATTTCTGTTTTCAGAACACACAAAAACTACTTTCCTTCCATTACTAGCTTTAGGTCTTGCTAGGGATACAGAATTCTGTCCATTTTCAAAAGCTGAATGGATTGCCAAGACTTTAAAAGACTCCTTGAAGCTGAAGAGCTGAAATTAATGATTTCTATCTCCAGGGAAGGTAGGAAGGGTTACACTGGGAGTATTAATCCATTCGAGGCTGTAATTACATTTTAACAAGAAAAAAGGGGTTTGTATGTCACTTTATACCTCAATATCCCTCTGGAAATCAAACAGGTCGATTCGCTGCCAGTTACTGCCATCCAGGGCCAGAACATTCCATGCCTTTATTGGGGGAAAAAATGTAAATGTGTGGTTAATATAAAAAAAAAAAAAAAAAAAAAAAAAAAGGTCAGTGGAGACCTAGTCCCAGTTTGTTCCTTTGAGAAACAACATTCTGTCCCAGGTGGGAAAGCAACAGGTAATTGTAGCCAGCAGGGAGAACTGAGCAGGCACCAGGAGCACTTGCAGGGAGCTTGGTGCCCTCAAAACTCAGAATTCTGAGTCCCCCAGGCAGGGAAGAGGTGCCCTGGCTGCTTCCACTCCCTTGGGAGGTGCAGCTGTGAGCCAGGAGAGTGCCTGGAGCTCAGGCACCTTCACATTCCTGGCTGGAATTTCCTCCCCAGCACCTCAGAGGCCACCTGGGCACAGGTGAGTCCTCCAGGGGCCCCCGCAGCTGCACTGCCCAAGGGTTTGGTGTTTGTTTAAATCACCAAAATCTGCCTGCTCCCTGCTCCAAAGGACAGGCAGGAGCTCGGGGCTGCTGGCTGTGCCCTCAGCCAGGTGGGGAGCACAGAGCTGAATTTAGAGTTTCAGTTACTCATCAAGGTGAACAAGGGGATCTTGTAGTAACCAGGAGGCAGCGTTGTGCAAGAGCCAGGGGGAAACACGGGGGGGATTTCCCATCCCAAATCCCTCCTGCACCGAGCTCCTCCCCAGCACAGAGCAGCAGCTCCTGGGCAGGAGTTAGGGCAGAGTTACGACATGACAGAAGTGAGCATTAATTGAGTTTTTGGGGTTTAAACCTCACTGCTGATGTTTGTTTTAAGGTCTGGTTATGGCCAGGAGAGAAGCAGTAGGAAATGCCCCAGTGGCTGCATAATTCCATGGGCAGTGCAGGGAACGTTCCAGAACGTTGCTGCACATCCCTGCAGGAACTGCCTGTGCTGTGCCATGGAATGGCTGCCGTGCTCCCTGTGCAAACAGGAGCTGGGACAGGCCAGGAGAACACCCTGACATTGGCAAAGAATCCCTGACAGCCCATTCTGGCCAGACTGCTCTGCTGGATTTCAGCTGGGAGCTCTTTCCCTGTGTTAGTCAGGTGGCAACTGTAATGCCCAGACACCACACAGGGTAATTTTTTAATGTAATTAACAACATTTAATCATATTTTCTTTTTTTTTTTTTTTAATTCCAATGTGCTTAGAGTAATTAAATGAGTGGTGATTGAGGTTTGGAGCCAGACTGATGGGTTTGTGCAGGTGTCACCCAGCCAGGATGGTGAACACAGCACTCCAACACCTTCCCTGGATCATCACCCCACCCTTGCTTGTGCTGCTTCCCCTGGGAGTTACCAGACACTGGCAGGAAAAAGCACCTGAAGAATCTGGCAGCTCCAGATAACTGAACCTTCCAGTCCAGCTGGAGGAATTCTCCCAGACAAATAATCCAAGTTGGGTTTCATTTGCTGAAGCCCACGAAGGATAAGAACAACCCCTCACTTTATTTCCATGCTTACTCCAACTACATCCAAGGAGAGAATGAACTTTCATTGGCTGTGCAGCATCTCTGTGAACTAAAATTCCTGTGTTTCCACCAAAACCCACAGGATGCCATTCTGGGCTCATCCCACGTTGGGGGTTCAGCAGGGTGAGCTCCCTGTAAAACCCAGAATGAGGGGAAAGTTCTGGGCAAAACATCAGCCCCTTCCCCTTTGTACCTGGGACACTGGAAAATGCTATTCCAGCTTGGAATTCCCCTTCACTGGTGCTATGGGAATTTTCCAGGACTGCCAGGGGACACTAAATAATCCCAGCTGAGTGGCACAAAGCTCCCTGGCCCAACCCCCCTGGAGAGGGAGGATTGTCACCCAAATGCAACCCCCTGCTAAAATCCACCAGGAAAGAGGAAGGTTCTTACCCTGGAAACTTGAGCACAACGACACAGAGTGACCACATCCAGGAAAGAGAAAATTCTGGAACAGAAATAAGAGATACCTTATAGGTTATTGGCATTTAAAACAAAAGGGGATGTGGAAAACAAAGCCGGGGGAGGAAAAAAAAAATGACTGGGACAGCAAAACTTCTTTGTGATTTGGCTGAAAGCTGAACTGTGAAAGGAAGTGCAGAGGCAGCAGTTCCCAAATGGAAAGAAAACACGGCCATGGAGGCACTGGGCAACAGAAACCTCACACCTGGGAGTGGGTCCTGACCCCAAATCAGTGACTGCTCACCCCAAGTGACCCTTGCAGGAGCACCACACTGAGCCAGGACGTGGAGCACCACCAGGGATGCTGGGCTGGCTCTGACTCCACACAGGAGTGACTCCAGCACCTTCAGCAACTGCTCCCAAAAGTGGGCAGTGCCATCCCTCACTACCAGCTCCCAAAAGTGGGCAGTGCCATCCCTCACTACCAGCTTTGGGAATGGGACTGTGCCATCCCTCATTACTCGCTCTGGGATCAGGGCAGTGCCATCCCTCATTGCTCACTCTGGGATCAGGGCAGTGCCATCCCTCATTGCTCACTCTGGGATCAGGGCAGTGCCATCCCTCAGTGTGGGCAGTGCCACCCCTCACTGCTCACTCTGGGATCAGGGCAGTGCCATCCCTCAGTGTGGGCAGTGCCATCCCTCACTGCTCACTCTGGGATCAGGGCAGTGCCACCCCTCACTGCTCTCTCTGGAGCAGGGCAGTGCCACCCCTCACTGCTCTCTCTGGAGCAGGGCAGTGCCACCCCTCACTGCTCTCTCTGGAGCAGGGCAGTGCCATCCCTCACTGCTCACTCTGGGATCAGGGCAGTGCCATCCCTCACTGCTCTCTCTGGGAGCAGGGCAGTGCCATCCCTCACTGGTCTCTCTGGGATCAGGGCAGTGCCATCCCTCACTGCTCACTCTGGGATCAGGGCAGTGCCATCCCTCACTGCTCTCTCTGGGATCAGGGCAGTGCCATCCCTCACTGCTCTCTCTGGAGCAGGGCAGTGCCATCCCTCACTGGTCTCTCTGGGATCAGGGCAGTGCCATCCCTCACTGCTCACTCTGGGATCAGGGCAGTGCCATCCCTCACTGCTCTCTCTGGGATCAGGGCAGTGCCATCCCTCACTGCTCACTCTGGGATCAGGGCAGTGCCATCCCTCACTGCTCACTCTGGGATCAGGGCAGTGCCACCCCTCACTGCTCTCTCTGGAGCAGGGCAGTGCCACAGCCCGGTTTCGGTGCCCGGATCATTCCTGGTTTCCCAGCAGTGATCCCAGGGAGGATCCCAGCTCTGCTGGGAGGGAAGGCTGGGCCAGCTGGGATTGCTCATCCTGGAGAAGTGCAGGGTGACCTAACTGTGGCCCTGCCAGCACCTGAAGGGGTACAGGGAAGATGGAGAGGGGACGTTTCCAAGGGCCTGCAGTGCCAGGACAGGGGGAATGGGCTTAAACTGCCAGAGGGCAAGGCTGGATGGGATACTGGGAAGAAATTCCTCCCTGTGAGGGTGGGGAGGGGCTGGAATGGGTTTCCCAGAGAAGCTGTGGCTGCCCCTGGATGCCTGGAAGTGTCCCAGGCCAGGCTGGACAGGGCTTGGAGCAGCCTGGGGCAGCGGGAGGTGTCCCATGGTGGGGCTGGGAGTGAATGGGCTTTAAGGTCCCTTCCAGCTCAAACCATTCCAGGATTTTGCACTTCCACAATTGGCAGAGCCAGATGTGCTCGGCCAGGAGGGCCAATGACACCGTGGTCACTCCTGAGTGGCACCATGGGCCAAGGGCACAGCCCGGGGACCCGGCCAACGCCCAGGACTGGGATTATTATTGGGATAAAGGAACTACACAGCTGAGACTGCCAGCATTTCCCCTGGGATCACATCACACCCCCCCAGCTGTGGATGCAGGAAGCACCAAGCCCATGGGAAGCTCCCAGTCTGCACCAAGACATCAATAATGGATAAAATTCAATGGGATTTCAATGTCATTTCATGGTTTGTGGTTATTCAAACAATCGTGTCCCAAACCAGACGAGGTCAAGTGCAGGGTGGGAGGACATCAAGGTCTTGTTCCCTTTGGGAACAATTATAAAACTGGAGTTTTTGCAAAGTTAATACAAGAGTTCAACCACAACATGCTTTATTATTTTAATTTAATATTTTCAACTTGAAGGCCACCCGAAAGAGAAGGCAAATGTTGTCAGCCACAAGGCTCCTGAGAAGCAGGGATGGAAAAAGCCCTTCAGAACCACCAGTACTGGGGGGAAAGGATGTTCCTGATGGAGGGTAAATGCAGATTATTTATCAGACCATCGATGCTAAAGGTATCACACAGCAGCAGCCAGCTAAATCAGATGAACAGCCACGTTCCCTCCTGTGCTCATGCACTTCCCAGGGATACCCATGGATCCAAGGAGCTAAGGGGTTAAGATCCAAGGGGTTCAAGGCACTTCTGATCTCTCCATGAGACGAATCTTGACAGTGATGTGCTGGGGAAAAGCTCTGCAGAGGAGCCCACGTGCACTTTAACACTGTCAGGAATCCCAGATTCTGGATTTCAGAGCAGTTCCATCCTCCCTGCCTACAGACAAGGCTCCCCCTGAGCCCAAAGTCATTTACTGGTGTCCAAGGGTTTATTCAGCACCATGTCCATGCACAACAGTACCAGGAAAGGCTGGGAAATGAGAGAAGTTGGGGAAAATTCTTACTTTCAAATTCCTGTCGTAGGAGAAAATAAAACTTCAAATTCTATGGGTCACTCACTATGGAAGTTGTCTCTATTTCCATTAAAATTCCTTACTCCGTGGGAATCCCAGACTGTTAATGATCACCTCATCCCTCTATCAGGGCTGGGAGATCTGGGATAAATTCTCCTCCACTTCCTGCTCCTCCCTTGCCAGCCTGCCCACACATCAGCAGGGATTCACCCTGGCCAAACCCTCACCTCTCTGCCTTCCCCAGCACAGAGATCTCAGCTCTGAGGAGCTCCAGAGACTTTCCCAGTGTTCCCTCAGCTCCTCCTGCACTTCTCCAAGACCCTGAGTCGATGATTCAGCAGAATCAGGCTGCAAGAAGGACTTTTTCACAGCAGGCACTCCCTGGTTGTGGATTTTCATCATTTCAGGATCCAGCTGCTCCCCATGGACCAGGAAGAGCAGCAGGAGCCCAGGTAAAGTCCTGCAGGCACCATGACCTGAGCTGAGAATTCCCCTGCAGCCCTGAGGATGGGATTTTCTTGATCCAAGGAACTGCTGGACAACACTAAAATACCCCAAACCCTACAAATGAACAGTGCCTGAGCTGCAGCAGAAGGCTGATCAGCACTACTCAAATGATTTTTCCCAATTCTGCATTAACAGGCCCAAAGGCACCGTGCTGGGACATTTATTTTTTCACCCAAACAGGATTCCTGTCCTGCTCACAGCTGCCTGGTGAGCCCTTTTACATTGGTCTTTTTATTCTTCAGAGTTCACAGCGGAGAAAATAATCCACAAAATTATCTTCAAACACTGATCACAGATGAAGGCAGACTGAGCTTCCCAAACAGGAATTAAATCTGGAATTGCAGCAGATTAAATTGTCTCACTGCAAAGGGACTCCCTATGTGTTTGATTTTGTCTGAACAGCTCAGCTCTGCACAATTTGGGTAAAACACTCACTTTGAGCAATTTTCAGGTTTCAACCTCTTAATCCACTCAGGGGTTTCTAGGACTCCTCACTTTCCCACTGCTGCTCTAATTAGATTAGGGTCAAGACTCTCATGAAATCTCTGCATGCTGCAGGCTCTGAGGTGAGCCAGCTTAGACCTTCAGCCTTCTAAAATTACCCACACCAATTTGTGCCAGCGACCCCCCCCCACCATCCCAGTTCAGCCCCAGTTCAGCCCCAGTTCAACCCCAGTTCAGCCCCAGTTCAGCCCCAGTTCAGCCCCAGTTCAGCCCCAGTTCAACCCCAGTTCAGCCCCAGTTCAGCCCCAGTTCAACCCCAGTTCAGCCCCAGTTCAACCCCAGTTCAGCCCCAGTTCAGCCCCAGTTCAGCCCCAGTTCAGCCCCAGTTCAACCCCAGTTCAGCCCCAGTTCAGCCCCAGTTCAACCCCAGTTCAGCCCCAGTTCAGCCCCAGTTCAGCCCCAGTTCAGCCCCAGTTCAACCCCAGTTCAGCCCCAGTTCAGCCCCAGTTCAGCCCCAGTTCAACCCCAGTTCAGCCCCAGTTCAGCCCCAGTTCAACCCCGCTCCCCCGGGCTGGGCAGGGGGACAGACACCACGGCTCTGCTGCCAACTCAGCTCTCCCCACGGGCACAAGTCCAGCTCCCCAGGGATAAATCAGCATGTGGGGATGGCAGAGCCAGGCCTGGGCATGTGCTGGGCAGGGCTGCATGGGCAGAGCACCGAGTCAAAGCTGCTTAGGCCAGGAGAGAGCTGCAAGCTGCCTGACCTGCCCGTGACCCAGCAGGAGCAGCTGAATTCCTGCAGGCTGATCCTGCTCGGGCCAAGCAGGAGCTGTGCAGCAGCCCCACGTCACACTGGGAGGGCACCAGAGACCACCCCTGCCAGGGAAATCCGGGCTTGGGGCTGGGGCTTGGCTCCCAGGCAGGCTCAGGGAAGGAAAGCACCTTTCCAACAGCAGTGGGAATGCAGGGAAACAGGGACAGGATGTCCCTGTGGGGATACAGCCACAGCTGGAGCGTGGATTCACCACTGGGAGTCACCGAGGCAGACACTGCCCAGGGAGGAGCTGGGGCAGCCAAGGAAGGAGGGGGCAGTGCAGGGAATTCTGCTTTTTGCTGCTTTGGCTCATGGCTGTGTGTGTGAAGGTACAGCCACCTCCAGAGGTGTCCCCTCCTGGCTCTCAGCTGGCAGGGGACACAGCTGGAGCAGCTGCAGCAGTGCCAGGACATGGCTTGGTCACCACCTGCTGCAGCTGGGGCTGCCCCAGCCCTGGCAGTGCCCAAGGACAGGGCTTGGAGCAGCCTGGGACAGTGGGAGGTGTCCCTACCCATGGCAGGTGGAACCAGACAACCCCTAAGGTCCCTCCCAACCCAAACCATGCCGGGATGCTGTGACCTCCCCACCCCTGTCCTGCTCTCTGGACACGCAGGACACGATGTCCCTGCTGCACCCAGACACACGACAGGGCCAGGTCCCAGGACAGCCCTCGGGAGCACCACCCCTCCTGGTCCATCCCTGTGTTTTCAGGGATAACAAAGGCTGCTGTTCTCCTCTTTCACATCCTCCTGCTCCTCTTTATTTTGCCTAAGTGCAGCTTTCACTCTGCACACAGGGGAGCCCAAAGCTGTCTGAGAGTGCCCAGAGCAGGGACAGGACTTCACAGAGCAGTGCCCAAACACACCAGCCTTTGTCCTGTGCACAGTGACACCCATTTACAGGAGATTCCCACAGAAAACCCATCCAAGCTTCTCTTTCAAAGGCTGCACTGTCAATGCACAGTAATTAATTTTCACAGTATGCTAACAGTGAATTCCAGCTCTCCAAACCATTACTTATGAGCTTTAAACATTTATCAACTCCAGATCCCCCCTCGGTTCCACCCGATCCTGAACAATTCCCTGCTCTACAGCAGGTTGGGATGAGCAGGGACAGCAGGACACAACAGGGACAGACATTTGCACAGGGCAGGAGGGTGGGAGCAAAGCCACGCTGGGGCTTGTCCTGATGCAATTCCCTGCTCCACGCAGGACCTTCCCTCCTTCCTACCACAAATCCTTCTCCAATTGTCCAGCAGCATCCATGGAATCAGGGAATGGTTTGGGTTGGGAGGGACCATAAAGCTCATCCAGTGCCACCCCTGCCATGGGTAGGACACCTCCCACTGTCCCAGGCTGCTCCAAGCCCTGTCCTTGGGCACTGCCAGGGCTGGGGCAGCCCCAGCTGCAGCAGGTGGTGACCAAGCCATGTCCTGGCACTGCTGCAGCTGCTCCAGCTGTGTCCCCTGCCAGCTGAGAGCCAGGAGGGGACACCTCTGGAGGTGGCTGTACCTTCACACACACAGCCATGAGCCAAACCTCAGCTCCTGGCTCCACCCAGGATCATTCCACTTCCATGGATCAGAAACCTCAGCCCAGCTCCAAGGGAGGTTCTGCTCCTGGGAGCCCCATGCCCTCACACTTCCCCTTCCCCTGAAATCCATGCAAAATCCCATTTACATTCCATCAGCCAACCTTTTTCTCCCTACCCTATTCCCCAAACTCCCAGTGCCACACAGACTCCCTGCCTCACCCATCAGGGCTCTTCACAACCTGTCCCCAGCCTACCCCTGCCTTGTTGCCTCAGCACAGGGACAAACCCCAGGTTTGTTGTATCTGCTCCCATCAGAAAATCATCTCAGAAAATCCAGAAAGACAATTTTTTTGCCACTCTTTTGCTGCTCCACACCCCAGCCATGGTTCAGGACAAGCACAGCAGCTGCCACCTGCAAAGCCCTGTGCAAACTCCTGCTGTGGAGGTTGTGACTCCATCCTGCTCCTCCACAGGTGCCCTGGTTTCACACAGGGATCTCCACACCCTTGGGCAATCATCTCCCATGTCCCAATCCCAAATATCCACTCTGGCAGCAGGGAGGGCTCTAACAGCCAAGCACTGTGCTCTGGGGTGAGGAATCCTGGAATAAAAGAAATGGGATCAGGTGGGAAGCAGCAGCTGAATCAGGTGGGAAATGCCCTTCCAGGGGAGGCAGTGCACTGAAATGAAACAGTCACCCCTTTTCCCTGCTCCTTTCATTCCAGAAGTGAGCCAGCAGCACTTCCCTGGCTCACACACTCCTCCCCAGCCTTCACTGTCACAGAGTGTTGACAGAACCAGTTTCTTGCAGTGTAAGAACGCTGCTGCTGTTAATAATTCAAGCTTCCCCCTTGCTCTGCTTTCCCCATTTCCAGCCCAACACCTGAGCTCAAAGCACTGACAAACTCACCTCTCCTTCCAGAGCCTAAAATGAGGGACAATCACCCCCACACTCCACTCCCCTCCTGCTTCCCACAGGGCAGAATTACCCACAGAGACCTTAAAGGACTTTTCAAACCCTAACAATCCACAGAGTCTGATCTGTTTGGTGTTTGCCAACGGGATCATCCTGCCAGGAGCTGAACATCTGGCTCCTATTGACAGGGGACAGGACAAAGTCCACTCAAGTGTAACTGGAGCAGAGGGATTCACTTTTGCTTTAAACTCAACCCCTCAGAGAAGCAGAATCCTGCTCTCCACATCAGCCCATCCTCACTCCTCCATTCACCAAACAGACAACCAGCAAATCAACCCAGCATTTAAAACCCCAAAACTTAATCCCAATTTCGCACAAGCTGCTGACACAGACCTTTGACCTGCCTCTGTTTGGGTCTGGCTTTATGAGTGACCCGATCCAAGCTCATGATTTGGGAGCACAGCAGCAAAATCCTGGATGCAAATAACAACCCAGGTGTCCAGGGAGGACTCACCGAAGCAGCAGCTCTTTGGGCAGTTTTTTGTTGATCGCAGCTTCGTCGTTGTTTGAGAACATCTGCAAACACAAAACAATGGCACCATTTAGGCACACGTCAAGGGGACAAACCCTGCTTCACCCCAGGGAAGAAGTGGTTGGTTAACGAGGCTGTTTCCAGATATCTGGACCAGGAAATTCCTAACAGATAAACTTTGTGCTGCAGCTTTCCAGCTCCTGCACTGGACCACAGCTGGATGGAGCATTACATCAAAAGAGCTTAGAACACGGTGCAAGGGTTGAGAGATGAAATATAAACTGAGATTTGCAGCTGTTCCAGTGAAGTAAATGATAATTATGATGTGCTTGTGAGCTGGCACTGACTGGAGAGGCTTCCTCAGCACTTTGGGGGGTGCACCAAGGCATAGACACATCAAAACTGGGAGGTTTTACAGACCAAACATCTGGCCAAGGGGCTGGAGGGGAGAGAAAGAGGGGTCCAGCAGCCCAAATATCCACCAAACAGAGCTGGAAGGTGCAGGTGCAGCAGGGTTGGTTTCTGTGATGGAAAAGGTGCTGGTGAACAGAGCAATGACCAAGTCCTGCAGAGCCCAGAACACTCTCCCAGCCCTCAGGAGCTCTGGGACAAACAGGACTGATTTTTAAACCATCAAGAATGGTTTAAAGGGAGTTGAGCTCTTTGGTGCTGCACCAGGAGGAGGGACAATGCTGGGAAAGCTCTGTGTTCTGCCAAGGCAATGAGGCCAGAGCTGGCTCTTGTATCCCTCCAAATCCATGGACAACACCAGATGCACCAAGAAGTTTCCAAGAGGAACTTCTCTTTCCAAGGAGTCCCAAGGAAAACAGAGAAGAATCTGAATAAAAACACTTCTAAGATTTAGTATTGTCTTGCCATGGGGAAAATCCAGCACCTCCCAAATATCCAAGCTGAGCAAGGATCCACCACATCCCAAATATCCTGTACCTGAGCATGGATCCAATCCCACCACATCCCAAATATCCTGTACCTGAGCATGGATCCAATCCCATCACATCCCAAATATCCTGTACCTGAGCATGGATCCAATCCCACCACATCCCAAATATCCTGTACCTGAGCATGGATCCAATCCCATCACATCCCAAATATCCTGTACCTGAGCATGGATCCAATCCCACCACATCCCAAATATCCTGTACCTGAGCATGAATCCAATCCCATCACATCCCAAATATCCTGTACTTGAGCATAGATCCAATCCCACCACATCCCAAATATCCTGTACCTGAGCATGAATCCAATCCCATCACATCCCAAATATCCTGTACCTGAGCACGAATCCAATCCCAGAACCTCCCAAATATCCTGTACCTGAGCACGGATCCAATCCCAGAACCTCCCAAATATCCTGTACCTGAGCACGGATCCAATCCCACCACATCCCAAATATCCTGTACTTGAGCATGGATCCAATCCCATCACATCCCAAATATCCTGTACTTGAGCATGGATCCAATCCCAGAACCTCCCAAATATCCTGTACCTGAGCATGGATCCAATCCCAGAACCTCCCAAATACCCTGTACCTGAGCACGGATCCAATCCCACCACAGCTTAACATGAAATCCAGTGTGAACATTCAATGTGCTGCCACTAAATGGCCCTTTAAATGCTCCATTTGGTGATGGAAAACTGGGAATTGAGGAACACCATCACCCCCAGAGAAGAGCAAACCCCAGGATTTCAGAGTCACACGCTGTGCTCCCAAATCCCAGTCTCCTTTTGAATTATCCCAAGATTCCAGAGCACGGTGCTGAAGTGGGAACTCTCAAACTTGCATCCCAAAATTCCAGCCAGCAGAAGTGCTGCTCCCCCCACAGACCCTTTTATCACTTCCCACCAGGAATATCACAGGTCCTGAGCAGAAACCAGACTGGCAGCTCTCAGCCCAATTTGCTGCTAATTAAACTGAGCTTCTGCCATTCCCAGCTCCCACAGCTCCAAGGGCTCTTCCCTCCCATCTCCAGGTGACTCTGGAGCCACAGTGGGTGGGGACAGACATTCCCAAGGCTGGGAGAGCAGCACCTGCAGACCTGGGACAGGACCAGCTAATTAAATTGATTAGTTGATTGATTAGGAGAGCAAGGAAATCATGGAGGGAGCTCTAATGGAGGAGGAATGCAGAGGAATTATTCATGGGAAAAAGAGATGTGATTCCTTTCCCCCCAGTTACAGATCCAAACCCTTTCCCACCACTGCCCACACCTTGAATCAGGACTCTCCTCCCAAAAAAAAAACGGATCAGAGAAATTAGAGGAGCAATCAGAGTAACAGAACAAGGAAAAAGGAGGTCCCTTCCAAAAAGGAACCAGAGCAGACCAGAACAAGGGCAAGAAGGGTTAAACCAGAGACTCCAGAAGCAGCCAGGAACCTCCTCTGCCTGATCACAGGGAACTCTGCCCATCAAATCCCTCAGCAGGAAAATCTCACCTCAGTCCCAGCACAAATCCCATCCCCAGACTGGCTTCTGCAGGAGTTTCCCTTTGACCAGCACTAATCTAAAGGAATGTTTGTTTTTTGTCTTACTAAAAATAGTCCTTGGACTTAAACCGTGATGGGGCCCAGGCGAGATGGGCTCCAGGGGAGAACCTCAGCTCTGGAATTCCCCCTCCCTGCAATGCTGGCAAGAGCCAGGAGGCATCTCCAGACCTATTTTCTCCAGCCTTCCTTCAAAGCCTGAGGCTCAGATGGCAGAGGCTGGGTGAAAACAGGCTGGAATTGGGATTTTGCTAAGTCATGGCAGCACGTACAGCTAAATATACCACGGACATGGGGACCTTCTGGCAAGTCCATACAAAAATAAAGCTCTGAAAAAATGTCAGAGGCTATTCTAGACTTCCAGGCTTTCAAAATGCTTCAAGGGATAAAAACAAAATGCCCCAAGTTTGCTTCTCCTAACATTTCTTTTATCCTCTTTAATACCAGGTGCTGTCCAAAAGAAAAAATTATTCTGGATAAAACACAAAAACCCCACTTTTTTCTTGTATGTAAATTTTCAATTCTGTACCAAACACAGAATCCTCCACCAAGGAGCAACTGTGCTGCTGTGTGAAGCCACATGGGATTTTGGGAAGAAATTCCTCCCTGTGAGGGTGGGGAGCGGCTGAGATGGAATTCCCAGAGCAGCTGTGGCTGTCCCTGGATCCCTGGCAGTGCCCAAGGCCAGGCTGGATGTGGTTTGGAACCACTTGGGACAGTGGAAGGTGTCCCTGCCATGGCAGGGGTGGCCCTGGATGGGATTTAAGGCCCAACCCAAATCAGACTGAAATTCTATGGAATTAAGGAAGTTTATGAAAAGAGATGGGCAAAAGTTGTGGGAAATAGTAAAGGTAAGAAGACTTCCAGAAAGCTGTAAAAGCAGGCCTTAGAAAGAGCAGAGAACCTAGAGCTAGCTGCAGCTGCCAAGTCTGAAAGTAGAAAAAGTTACAATAGTACAGCAAGCAAGGACATGAAACTCTAGGGAATTAAGGAAGTTTATGAAAACAGATGGACCAAAGTGACCAAAAGGCAGAGCTCTCACAGCTTCACACTCAGCACGACGTGCAATTGTCCATTTCCTTTAAAAACTCTTCCTCTGCCCTCGAGAATACCCAAGATGTGGCAAACTGGCTCCATCCACAGCAGTCCAGAGCTCTGTGCAGGGCTGATTCCCACATTTCCCCACTCCCAGGGCAGGAGACAGAGCTGCTGCTCAGGCCTCGGTCACATCAGGGCTTTGTCACCCTGAACTGGGACAGGTGGCAGTGTCTGAGTGTCCCTGCCCAGGGAACGTGCCCAGGTGTGCCAGGCACATTCTTCTCTCTCTCAAGGATTTTCATAGAGGTGCACAGAGAGAAAAAAGAGAAAACAATTTCTATTTCTACTCCTTGTTTTTCTCATGTGGAATGTGCTTGGAGAATTGTTTACCTGGGGTGATTGCCTGGTTGGATTCTGGTGAGGATTGCTTGGGGCTGGTGCCAATCCAACCCACCTGTGGCTGCACTCCCCAGGGTCAGGAGTTGTTAAGAGTTAGATATAGTAGTAAGAAAAAGTAAGGATGTAGTTTTAATATCTCCTTTAAATAGCATATTCATGTATTTTAGTATAGTTCTAATAAAGAAATCATTCAGCCTTCTGAGCTGGAGTCACACATCAGCATTTCCTCCCACCACGTTCACCTGCATCCACAGTGCAGGAGGATGTGAACAGCAGCTGGGCCAGGGGGGCTGAACACAAACACAGCTTGGTGTCATCACTGCTGCCTCTCACTTGGGGTGGCTGTGCCACACAGCAGGCTCCAAGATCCATGGAAGCACTTGGCTCTCTCCTGGCTCATGGAATCACAGATGGTTTGGGTGGGAAGGGACCCTAAAGGCCACCCAGTGCCACCCCTGCCATGGGCAGGGACAGCTCCCACCATCCCAGGGTGCTCCAAGCCCTGTCCAGCCTGGCCTCGGGCACCTCCAGGGCCATTCCAGGGCCTCAGCATCCTCAAGGGGAGGGATTTTTCCCTAACTCAAATCCAGCCCTGCTTTATCAGTTTGAAGCCATTCCCCTCGTCCTGCCCCTGGAATTCCTGATGGGATTTTCAACACGGTGCCAGCCCGATGCCCACTCTGAACCCAAACACTTTAAAGCAGAAAATTCAAAGCTCAGTGGAGAAAAAGGGATGAAGATAATTCAGAGCTTTAGGGAATTAGTGGCTGCAAGGTTAGAGGAGGCACCTGGTGACAGAATTATCCACCCTGATGTTCACTCCAGGGAAAAAGAACCTGGATCTGGCACCTCTGGAGAGCCTGAGGCTGCCTGGGAAGCACCAACACAACACCAAGGGCACCACAGAGAGGGGAAGGACACCAAGGGGGGAGGGAGAAGGTGATGCCCATTTCTGCACAAAAACCAACCAAGAGACACCCAGAGAGGTGGGCAGGAAATAAAAGGCAGAAACATTCCCAGAAACAAAACAATAAAGTGCTGCATGTCTCTGTGTTAAGCAAAGCTCATGCCAAAGAAACAACGCAGAATTTAAATGTATAATCTATGAAATATTAGTAAATGTTTTGATTTTAAACCGCTCCAGCTTGTTTGTTTGTGGGACAGAAACGGTGTGAGATGACAAAGTTGTGGGTAATGGTGTGCTGAGGATGAAAGTGCAGCTGCTGTGAGGCCTGGAGCTCATTGCCCTCGTGGGCCCCCTCTAACTCAGGATATTCCAGGGTTCTGTGAGCCCTGATCCATGAGGAAATGGTGACCAGACCCTCCACAACTGCACATAACCACAGGAAATGAAGCAATTCAAACCAAGCCAGAAAACAGGCTGCAATTGTGAATTATTAGAGAACAAATAATGCGCTCTGGAAATGAGTTTTAGGTTGGGAAAGTTGGGGAATCAACCACAGGTGGCAGAAATGAAGGATTACATCCATAGCTTGAATATTTTGGAGTTTACAGCCCACCCAGTCTGTATCAAGACACTTTGGAGATGAACCTTACGAGCTCCAAAAGCCTTTTCTGTTCTGAAAGCTCTCTGTGAATTTGTTCAGAGTTTAAACCCTGACTCTGAGATGCACTGGGAGGTTTCTCCAGCTGTAAGGCTGCTGGCTCCCAGCCCAAATTCCAGGATTTCTGGTAGAATTTGTACCAATTTTATCTGTCATGGTCCACATGGAGATGAACAATCCCAGTACAGTCACTGACACAAGACAAGAGTCACAGCAAACCTCACCCACAGCTCCAATCTAGTGAAAACAGCTGAGCACGAACCACAAAACAACAAGAAAAATGTGGAATTCACTCAGCATTTCCTTTGGAAAAGCTCAGTGAAGCTCTGAAATAACTTCTTACAAACATGGTCAATATGTACTGACACCTTGCCTCGAGTTCTGCTCATTTGGGGAAAAAATTCCACTGCTGTGACAAGGCTCAAATGACATGAGAGACATCAGTTCCCTTCTCAGGACAAGATTTCAGGGAGCAGCAGCTGGAGCAGGCTGAGCCTTCCTGGAGGCAAAGAAAATATTACACTGCAGAGATAAGTCACAGTGAAGTGACAGAGAAATCCAAGGGCTCCTCAGAGGACGCCATCCAAAGAATGAAGCTGTTTACATCCACAAGCAGCTCCGACCGAGGGAATTTTCCCTCCAGCCTGTAGTTACACAGGGAATTTTATTTAAAACCCCATCCAGTTTAATCTGCATTAAGTCTCCAAGGAAATGGCTGGCTGCTGGATGAGGCCAGGCTGTCCCAGGCTCTGGTGTGGCCGCTGGGATGCTCTGTCAGGGTCAGGAGGGACAGAACGTGGGTGCTGCCCTCCTGCCCCGGCCACGCTCGCCCCTCTGGCTCCCAACCAGAGCTCTGCTCAGGCAAAATCCTGACTAAGCAGGACAAACAGAAATAGACCCCGGCCAAAAAGGCTTATTACAGGCTTAATATTCCTAAAAATAGCTGGAGAGGCAGGGGGCTGGATGGGCACTGTCACATCGCCGCGTGGTTGGGAAAGTTTAAATTCCTGCTGGGATGGAGGAGCTACCTGAGCCCTGAATTTGGGACACATTAAATAAAGAGCCTTTTTTGAACCAGCAATGATCCAGACCTCAGCCAAACCCCACAGCAATGGAGCCCAGGATGAAGCTCTTCCTGCTGCACATCCCTCTGAGCAGGAAGTGCCCTGGAGGGAAATCCCTCAGTGATGGACGGAACTCCACAGGCACAGGTGAGATACCAAAACCCCAACCCAAAATATGCTGGGATTCTGTAAAAGCACTTTGCTAGGGCCAACATTGCCATCCAACTCATTCACACAACTCCTGCCAGAGGCAGAAGGAGGAAATGAATCCTATTTGGGGCAAAAAAAACCAATAAAAATTTGGGACAGCAGCGCTGTCTCTCAGGTCACACAGGCTGAGGCCAAAAGCCATTTTCCTGGTAGACCCTCCCCAGTCCCCCTGGGCCAAACCCCTTTTGTACAACCAATTTTTGCTTCCAAATCTCCCCAAATCCCTCTTCCCTCTACTCAAGCCACAGCAGCAGCACAGTGGGGGTGTGAAACACAACTCCCATTTCAGCTGCCACGTGTCTGTATCCCACTGAAAGGGAACCCCTCCAGAATCTGCTGCCAGACACCAAACGGGCACATTCAGCCTCTTTTTGTTCACCTGTTTTGTTCTCCTCCCCCAGTCCTGGCTGCCAGACTGTTCTCCCCAAACCAAGCATCCCAAACCAGCCCTAAACCCTCCCTGTGCCCAGCTGAAATCCCAGTTCCAGCCCCGAGTTACCCGACGGGCACGGGCGGCATCCGAGCGGCTCCTCCGGCAGGACCCGGAGCAGCCTGGGGCCAGCTCAGGGAGGCAGCAGCCAGCACTTCAGCAGCTCTCATTCCCCATGAGTTGGACCTGGAGCTGAATGAGGAAACGCCTCACCCAGTGTCAGCCACAGCCAGGGCAGCACCAGCCCCATTCCTGCTGCCAGGGCAGCACCAGCCCCATTCCTGCTGCCAGGGCTGCTCCAGCCCCATTCCTGCTGCCAGGGCTGCTCCAGCCCCATTCCTGCTGCCAGGGCTGCTCCAAGCCCCATTCCTGCTGCCAGGGCTGCTCCAGCCCCATTCCTGCTGCCAGGGCTGCTCCAGCCCCATTCCTGCTGCCAGAGCTGCTCCAAGCCCCATTCCTGCTGCCAGGGCTGCTCCAGCCCCATTCCTGCTGCCAGGGCTGCTCCAGCCCCATTCCTGCTGCCAGGGCTGCTCCAAGCCCAGCAGGGACCTCAGCTCCCCACAGGTGACACCTGGGGTGACCCAGCAGAGATTCCCGATGGGAAACGGTGCTGTCTTCTCACACACACCCGCCAAGGTTTGAAATATAGAGCCCTGCCCATGAGAACAACATCCAGACACAAAAAGGAAGAGTATCAATAAGACAAAGACTTCCTGACTTTCCCAGGACACCCACTACCACTATTTATTTTTATCTTTTTAGAAGCTCATTTTAGCAGGGCAACAATGTACTACAAATACACTTAGAATGGATTAAAAAAAAAAATCAGACCCAAAAACTGAGACGTGATTCAGTATTTTCAGCCTAAACCCAAGGCTTACCCAGCTCTCTGAGGCTCATCATAATACAAATAAGCTGCTTTGATAAATTATAGTTCTGCCCCTCCCCAGCACCTGCAATTCTGTTATTATTACTGGTAATATTATCCTTATTACTATTATTATTATTGGTAATAAGGTGTTTTTTCACTGCAGGGTTTGTATCCAGCTATTATGTAAGAAGATGCTGGGATCATTGGCATAAATATTGGGAAATAAAGTCAAACGATGGCGACTTAAATAAAAAAAATCCACCTGAGCTGAGGTGTGAAGGGCACGGGGGGGGGGTAGTTTGTCCCAAAGGAGAAGTGTGGGATCAGGCAGGGATGCCCAAACCCCACTAAGGGGGGGCTGGCTCCTCCCCAGGGCCCCGCCGATGCAGGTTTCAGCCTGGATCAGGGAGGAGAAAACCCTCCCAGGGCTGACTTTCCCAACGGTGTGACTCAAAGGAAGCTCCGAGCCAGGCAGGCAGCGAAAACAGTAATTAGTGCCGTGTCCCAGGCCGCAATTAATGACGGTGTCCGAAGGAATTGGGATGTGCCCGTGGGTGCCAGCTCCGAGTCCCTTTCCTGCCGCGCAGGCGGCGACGCCGGACGGGCACTGCCGCTGTCCCCAAGGCCACCCGGGCACCCCAAAATGTCCCTTGTAGGAGCTGCCCCAAGCAACAGCTTCCAGTGAAAGCACCCCGAGGATCCCTGAGCTGTTCACCCCCAGAACCAGCCAGGAAATCCCTCACTGGAGTCAGACATGAAATCATGGAGTGGTTTGGATTGGGGGAACCTCAAAGCCCACCCAGTGCCAGCCCTGCCAGGGCAGGGACACCTTCCCCTATCCCAGGTGCTCCAAGCCCTGGCCAACCTGGCCTGGGACACTGCCAGGGATCCAGGGCAGCCACAGCCAATCTGGGAATCTGTGCCAGGGTCTCACCACCCCCCCCAGGGAGGAATTTCTTCCCAATATCCAAATCTCTCCTCTTTCAGTTTAAAACCCTCCCCTTTTTCCTTGTCATGGAAAAAGTCATGTGCCCCTGGTGGGGGGTGGGACTGGATGAGCTTTAAGGCCCTTCCAACCCAAAATATGCTGGGATTCTGTAAAAGCACTTTGCCAGGGCAAACATCCCTGGCAAACCCAACCCATTCACACAACTCCTGACAGAGGCAGAAGGAAGAAGTGAATCCTATTTGGGGCAAAAAAAACCAATAAAAATTTGGGACAGCAGCGCTGTCTCTCAGGTCACACAGGCTGAGGCCAAAAGCCATTTTCCTGGTGGACCCTCCCCAGTCCCCCTGGGCCAAACCCCTTTTGTACAACCAATTTTTGCTTCCAAATCTCCCCAAATCCCTCTTCCCTCTACTCAAGCCACAGCAGCAGCACAGTGGGGGTGTCAAGCACAACTTGTGGTTTACATCTCTTCCTATCTCATCGTTTCAACAACCACTTTGAACCAAAAGAAATTAACAGTTTATTATTATTCACCTGCCCAAATGAAGCGCTGGTTTAAAAAGTGTGATGTGGCATGACACTGAAATTAAAAATAAACGAGGCTGGAGGAATGAACAGGAATATGGAAAATCCATCAGCTGGGACACCCCTCTCCCAAAATCTTTATTTTTTACAGTTTTTCTCATTATCTATGAGCCACATTGCTAGATACCACCAAAAAAAAAAAAAAAAACAACCCAAAAAAAAAAAAACCAACTGTTGCAGCTGTGCCACCTCAGGTGTTCCAGGCTTATGTCACCAACAGTTTCTCTTCCCCTATAAAATCAAATTCCATGGTGTTACATCAGACTTTGCAAGGAGAGTCAGAGCAAAGTGCTCCCTGCCCTGTTTGTGTCCCTCTGTTTGCACAACCTCCATTCCCTGGAACAGCAAAGCCCCAGCCAGGAGCACAAGGAGCAGCCCAGGGAAGGGAGCAGGGACAACCTCAAAAGGATCAGCCTTAAAGCCAGAACCCCTGAAAAAACAGCATTTCAGAGGCAGGAATGCAGCAGATCCCAAAATGGGATTAGGGTCAGTGAGATTATTCCATTTCTGAACACAGACAGGATTAATTATTAGAAGGCAACTCGATTTTGGAGCATTTGAAGTTTCCCATTTAGCTCATTTCACATCTCTCTCTCTCACAAGACCTGGGAACTAGAGAGGTTCAGAAGGGTCAGGATTCCTGTTGCCTCCCACTGAGGGCCCTGAATCCAGCACAGAAATGCCATGGATCGATGCATTTCTCAGGCTGGAGGAGCTCACAAGGCTCACCACAGACTCTCATTCCTCAGAGACACCCCTGGAGTTGCCAAAATTTCATTTCCAACAGGACAAAGTGCCCCATGGACACACACACCTGACAGCCAGGAGCAGCTCCTGCTCCCTGGAGGGTTTGGAGACTCCCAGAGGAAGCTGGAAAGGATGGAGCTTTTTGTGTGCTGGTGTTTTTGAGGATGTAGAGGAGACTGCACTGATGGCTCAGTCAGGGGAGAAAAAAAAGAAAAAAAAAGAACTGGAATTACCTAATCCTGACAATGTGGCTGAGGGAAATCCAGGACAGCTCCAGATGACATCCTAGGGCACGGGAATATGGACAAGAGAACTTGGGCCTTGGCAAATGAGTCCTCCCAGAGCATCAGGAGTCACTCAGAAGCACCAGGAGACGCCTCCTCTCCTCTCTGCTGTTATTTGGCTGCTCTTCATCAGGCAGGAAGCAGAGAAACCCCAAATATAAGCATGGATTGGGATCTGCTGGGGCACGTTCCACATTAAACCAACACCACAGAGAATTAGGAGTCAATCTGGGTAATGTTTTCCCTCTTTGTTTGCTTTGCTGCACTAAGTGGTGATTTTCTCTGCGGTGGCCACACCTCCTGTAAAGGGACTAATCCGAATATGCTCCATGGCATTCCCAAGAAAAAGAGAATTCCACTCTTCCTGGAATCAGAAACCCACATGCAAGTCCAATTTAAGGAGCTTTGCCCATATTCCACACTGTATTTTATTCCCACAGTAAGGAATTATTATTATGAACCCCCCCCCACGACTGGATTTGTGAATTACCCAACAACAATGGCTCAGGAATCTGTTTACGTGGCTCCACAAAAGACAATAAACGAAGTGCAAACCCAACCCAGCCTCCCCCTCCACAACTCACGCGTTATTTCAAGTCTGAGACAGACACAATGTATTACTCACAGCCCCGGATTGGGCTATTTTTACCCCAAAATAAGACTCCAGACTCAAAGGCCCTACTTCCCCCTGCTCAGCCAGGGGAGCTGCCCTGGCAGTAGCCACAGGCGAGGAGGAAGAGGAGGAGGAAGAGGGGAACTAAACACCCACTGCCTTCACGACCTTACAATATTCCACAGCTCTGAAGAGCAGCTCCCAGTCTCCAGACATTTCTGCCCAGTTTTCCTCCTGTCCCACGAAATGTGAACTCTCACAGACCTTTCACTTGCAAAGCACAACCATCACAAACTGGTTTCTAGGAAGCAGAGAGGAATTTCCACCCATTCTGCCCCTCTGGAAAATAAATCTATTTCTAGGTGTGAGCACACAGTTTGGAAGCTCTTCTGACCTACACATCCTCACTGGAAAATCAGAAATTTAAAGGAAAACACCTCTAAAACTTCCCAGGTTATCCAGGTGAGTGGGTCAGAGATAATCCATGCTGGGGAAAGAAAGGATTCCTTGGATTTATAATCATGGAATGGTTTGGGATGGAAGGGACCTTCAAACTCATCCAGTGCCACCTCCTGCCATGGGCAGGGACATTTCCCACTGTCCCAGGCTGCTCCCAAACCCTGTCCAGCCTGGCCTTGGACACTTCCAGGGATGGGGCAGTCACAGAACACAGCAACCAAAACAGCCAAGAAACAGGATGATGTTTATAGGCACTCCTTGCAGCTCAAAACAAGCCCTTCTGTAACACACCAACTCTTCCTGTATAAATATAGGTTTTAAAAATTAATTTTAGGCCTCAAAGGCTCCTCGAGCATTTTGCTCGTTTTCCAACTTGTCTGTTTTTTACTATGAGAGGAAAATAACATTCCAGCAAAGAAAAAAAACCCCACCCAAAACAGGCCAAACAAAGCTCTCCCCCACTCTTTTTTCCCCAATGAATTGGGTTCATCGTGTCCTGGTGCAACCCTGATGAAAACCCTCCCAAAACTGGAATGAACTCCAGCACTGAGAGACAAAGGCTGAGGAAGCAAAGGATGCTGAAGCCCTACGAGACATTTCCCCCCAAAATCTGTCGCCAGCCTGCTTCTGCTCTTTGCTCTGTATCCAGCCACTCTGCAGCAGTGCATAATAATAATTAAAAAAGCTCTCAGGGGGTAAAAAAAAAAAAAAAAAAAAAAAATCTGTGCAGGCAAGAAGAGCCCAGAACAGTAAATACAAAAGCCCTGGATAAGGCAGGGCTCACGTGCAGGCTCCTCTCTGGAGCTCCCAGGGTGAGCCCAGTGCTTTTAGCACCGGCTGCTACAGAAACAGGAATATTACAACACTCAAAACACCCGAGCCCACCCCAAACTCACACTGCTGCAGCCCTCACACGCATCTGATGGAGGAAGAAAACAATCCCACGTGCAGTATGGGACCAGCAGCATTTCCTGCACCTTTCTCAACTCCGGGGCTGAGGAATCCCACACGGAGCTGGGAACCAGAGCCTCTCCAGTTTAGCATTAACCAGAATTTTCCCCGCATCGCCATCCCACCCCTCTCCAACAGCCACGTCTTTACCGCTCCAGGCTCTGTTTTGTCCCCCACACGGGCCGGGCAGTCCGGAGAAGCAGCGAGCAGGGATTTCCATCCTCCACAGCCTCTCGCAGCGATGGGAAGTAAATCCCGCCGCTGCCCTTCCTCCCTACCCCCTCCTCCTCCTCCCACGGGAAGACAGCTGGGACAACAATGCGGCTGGAATGGCCCTGGCTCCACACTCCGCTTTGTGCCCCGTCCTTTGAATAGATCTCATTGTTTACCCTCCTCTCCTTCCGTCCTCTCCATCCCCCACCTCCCCGTAAGCAAAATATTTCCCCCCCCCCCCCGCTACTGCCCCAAAATAAAGAAGGGGCTCTGGGGGCTCCTTTTCCCCCCTCCCCAAGCCCCCCCCAGCCCCGCTCCCCAAAGGCTGTGGTGTTTTCCAGGCGCAATTCCCCACACCTCCTGCTCCATCACCAACTTGGCTGCCAGCGCTCGCACCCGCAGCAACACGTTGGCAGCAGCTCTGGCCCCCCCCCCCAAAACCCCCCCCCCGGGAGTTTGTAACAGACGGGGGCACCCCCAAAATGGGCCGGGGGAGAAGTTTCACACCGGCACCCCCCCAAACACGCAGCCCCCGACCCTCGCCAGCCCCACTCAGAGCAGGGGCTCCCCCCCGAGTTTGGAGCAGACGGGGGAACCCCCTCCCCAAAAGGGATGGAGGGGAAAGAGGTTTCACACCAACGCCCCCCAAATCCGGGGGTCCAGGCCTGAGCCCCCTCCCCACCATACCCACAGACCCTCCCCAGCCTCATTCACACGGAGCCCCCCACGGCACCCCCAAAAACGGGGCGGGGAGAAGTTTAACACCAGCCCCCCCCCCCCCAAACCCGGGGGTCACAGCCCGGAGCCTCTCGGCGTCCCCACAGTCACCCCCGACCCCCAGCCCCATTCACAGACCCCCCCCCACCCCGGGGGGAGTTCACATCGACCGACAGAACATCCCCTCCCGAAAACGGGGGGTGGAGGGGACAAGAGTCACACCAAACCCCCCCAAACCCGGGGGGGGGGGGTCACAGCCCGGGAGCCCCCCCGATCTGCACCCCCATGCCAGCCCCATTCAAACAGACCCCCCCCGGTGCCCCCCTGGCTTTGCCCCAGGGCCGCGCTGCCCGGGGCGGGATCTCGGGGCCCTCGGGGGATGGGGGGGGTCGCACACACTGCGGCCCGGGCCCACCCCCTGCGCCTCCTCAGCCGGGCCGGGCCGGGCCTCCCCCTCCGCGGGACCGGCCGGGGCCTCACCTCAAAGCGGCTCTTAGTGACCCCGTTCATCTCCCTGCGCATGGCGGGGCCGGCGCGGGGGGCGGCGGGGGGCGCGGGGCCCGGGGGGTGCGGGGCTGCCGGAGCGCGGCCTCCGCCCGGCGCCGCCGCCGCGTCCGCTCCGGCCTCAACTTCCACCCAAAACAAAAACACTCCGCACCTGCCAGCAACGCGCGCGCTCATTGGACGGCGCCGCCGCCGCCGCCGCCGCGGGGAGGGGAGGGGAGGGGAGGGGGGGCGCGGGACCGGGGAGAGGGAGGGGAGGGAGGGGAGAGGGAGAGGGAGAGGGAAAGGGAAAGGGGGAGCAGCGGGGTGGGGAATGAGTGGTGGGTTTGGGTGGAGCGAGGAGGGAACCGGGAGTGCCCCCGCGGAGAAAAGAAGGGGAGAGGCTCCGGGAGCGGGACTGCCCCGGGGGGACCGCAGGGCCGGGGCTGCCTTGAAGGATGCGGGTTATCCCTGGGAGGGAGAAGGGATGGGGAGGGAGAGGAACCGGGGGAAGGGGGACACACACGACCCAAGCTCCCCCCCGCCCCCCTCCCCACCTACCCCGCAGGCCGCCGCCCCCATCGCGCCGCCGTGGGGGTCCTCCCGCCCCCTCCCCCGGTGCGGAGCGAGGGGCGCTGCCCCCGGTGCCGGGGGTGCGGGACCCCCCCCCCCCCCGCCCCGCGGCTGCGGGGGCCGCAGGATCCTCCCCCCGGTGTCCGGGGGGCTGCGGGGATCGGGGGTCCCGGGAGGGGGGGGGGGGGGCGTCCCCCGCCCCTCCGCTCTCTTCCGGGAGCAGGGAGTTCAACCAATCAGCGCCCGGCGCAGGGGTGACGTCACGATGATGTCATTCTCGCGGGAAAATCAAGCATGGCGGGGGTGCCCCCGTGACCCTCCCGCCAGCACAGAGCCGAGGCCGCTTTGTACCAAAGGGGTTTATTTGCGTGTAAATAAACATGTTCTCTGCGATATTTCCAAAAAAAAAAAGTTGAAATTCCACTTTCCGCCCAAAAAATCTGCCGCGGCAGCCGGGATATTTACAATTCCAGCGATTTTCCAGCCAGGGATTTATGTACATCATGATAATCGAGGAAAGAACCGGTTTCTTTTAATCTCCGTGTTCACTTCACCACCTGAGATTAAAAGGTTTGGCTTATATTTACTTTTCACTTTATCTTTCTGAATACTGAAAGATGTAAAATTATTGAGAATATAAGCAAAAGTATTCCAAAAATAAACCATTTCTCAGAGCCCGAGCACTGACACCCCAAAGCCTCTGCGTGGTCACGCACCTCAGCTCTCCCAGGACTGACGTCATTGGAAGGGGACAGGGCACCAAAATGAGGTGAAATGCTTTAAATTTGGGCCGGAGGAGACGTTGTTCCCTCTGTTCCCACCCTCCACAGGGGGAATTTTGGATACTGAGCTTTGGTCTGGGTGAGGGGGGAGGAAACGAGTGCGGCTTGTTCCTGTAAAACAGGTTTTTGTGTCAATGTTGCTGCTTTCCCTTCCAACTTTTAGCGTGCTGCACAGCAGGAAAACACAGCTCTGGCTAAGGACGAGTCCAGGGAGCCATCCTGGGGGATTCCCAGCCTGGATTCCACTTGAAAGTGCTTCTTTTGGAAGGCTGGTTGTGCCCTCGCACGACTCGCAACAGAACAAAGGGATTTTGTCCAAAAAACGGATTAAATAAAAGCAGATGGGGGCAGGCAGCCCTCCAGAGGCTGAGCCATTCCCAACGGAGCCAGTGGAGCAGGGTGTCCAGCTGAATTCCTCTGGGATTGCATTCCTGACTTCCTCTCTGCAGCACCCACAGTCCCACGATTCCAACGCTGCGCCAGGTATCAGCGTTTGCTCCGGTGCCTGCTTGGATTTAGTTCCCATTTTATTATCATTTCAAGCTCTGCTGAGGGGGGGGGTTGTGGCGTGCAAGACACCAGGAGCAAGGGATAAATACTGGAAAATGTCAGGAGGGAAAGTTCTCCAGAGCTGGAGGAAGTTTGGGAGACATTCAGGCTCCCACGCTCTGCGGGAGCCCTGGAATTAGACTGGAGGCAGGAGGAAGGGGTGACAAATCCCTACAATTAACAGGATAGTTGCCAACCTACTAAAAAGACTTTCCAAAAAAGCTGGAAACCAAACAGCTTTCCTGGGGTATCCCTGGGGTCAGCCCAGCATGGGAAGTTTCAGTGGTTTAAAAGAAAAACTCAAATCCTTGACACCTTTTCACGCTGCATCCCCAAAGGTGAAGCACAACCTCATTCCCACGGGGAAATCCTGGCCTCCAGCACCGACAGCAAAATCCAGGGGGAGCAGGATCCTGCTCAGTACATAATTCCACAGGAGACGTGTTTGCAGAACTCCTGGTTTCCCACATTCCTCTTCAGTGAATCAGATGAAACTGCTTTTAAAAATAAAACACTCTCCTGAGTCTCTTTTCCTTTCAGGGACCACAAGATCAGCCCGGAGAGGATGCCTGAGTCATGCTCCTAATTCCAGCCAAAAGGGGAAAATCCATCTTTTAAGGAAATCAACACTTGTGCTGCAACCCTGAGCCCAGCTGAGCCACTCTGGGACTGTTTTCCAAGCAGGACACAGCTCCCTTAGCTGGACAGTCCTTCCCAGGGCAGCACCCCTGTGTGTGACCACAATTCCCAGCTCAGCAGCACGAGGAGATTCCAGGGAAGCTTGTTGGTGCAGGCAGGAGTCCCCTTTCCATTGAGATTTGCTGGAATTTCACCCTGCTGGAATGTCACCAAGGCTGCAGAGCCACCCAAACCCACGGGCTCTACCCAATTCCCGCTGAGGGAAAACAAGGAGCACGAGGGTGCTCCCACATGGAGGTGAATAAATAGCTAAAACACATGGGTAGGCAAACCCAAGGCAGCAGCAATCCCTCAGAGCTGTGACCCGGGATAAAATCCTGATTTCCATGAGGAAACAGTGCCCAGCTCGTGCCAGAGGCACCGTGCTAAGCTGGGCACTGAATGAAGGAATGCCGTGGGAATAAAATAAATTAAAAACCTCGTGGTTTTCCTTCTTCCAAAGAATTAAAACCCAGCTTTAAAACACTTCCTAAAATAATTACTTTAAAACTTCCTACATCCAAAAGGAGCTTATCCTGAATAGGAAGAGGGCAGAGGGACTGGGATCTCCCAGACCAGCCTATGTCTGTTTGCCCCATCTGGGAGCTGCTCCCACTTTCCCACACTCGGCTTCATCCCCGTTAACTCCGACAGGGATGGTAATACTCATAAATTCAGGAAGAATGGAAGTGCCCACAGGATGAGGGCCACAGGCAGGGAAGGGACCTAGGTGCTGGCACTCACATCCTCCTGCACAGACCTTGGTGGTCTGAAAATCTTGGAAATACCTCGGAAATACTTATTTTTTCCCCCTCTCCAAACACACCCCGTGAAGATCCGTGTGGCAGGTTTGAGATGAATCCTTCCTTCCTTCCCTCCAGGACCTGCAGACAGCTCATCTGGGAGAATTAATTGCCAATTAGAGCAACATCCATGAGATCATCATCTTCCTCCCCGATCAGGAACTCGGGGCTGGCGCGGGACGGCCGCTCGGCCGAGAGGATCGCGTTGCTCGCCATGGACAGAGACTGATCCGCCGAGATCGGAGACTTGGACCAGCTCTCGGGCTTCATGCCGTGGGACTTCTTCTTGTCCCTGTCCTTATCCCGGTCCCGCTCTCTGTCCCGGTCTTTGTCTTTCACTTTTTTCTTCTCCTTTTTGTGCTTCTTGTGCTTCTCGGCGCTGTACTCGGGCAGGGGCCGGATGCCATCGTCGGAGCTGGGGCTGTTCTGGTAGGATTTCTCGGCGATGGAGGAGCCCGACTCGCTCTCGCTGTCGATGTTCTGGGGGGTGTAGGCCGGGGATTTGCTGTGGCTGGGGGAGCAGCGCTCGTGTTTGGGGGTGGAACCGCTGATCAGGGGCGATCCGTAGCTTTTGGAAGAAGCCATCTGAGGCCTCAGGCCGTCCCCGCCCCCTTCCCCGGGCTTCTGCAGAGTTACTTTGGCTTTAATGCTGGGGGAACCACCATCGTGTTTGCTGATGATAATTTTGGCCACTCCAGTGCTTCCAACGTTTTTGGAATCCGAGTTCTTCTTGGAAGAGTCAACGGATCCTCCAGAAACAGAGACCTTCGATTTCTCCTTGTCGCTCTTCTCCCGCTTTCCCTGGAACTCCCCTCCAGACATGTTGTGTTTGGAGGACATTGTATGGCTTGAGGAATTGGAACTCGGCCCCATCTGTC
The DNA here is from genome assembly GCF_026979565.1 of Vidua chalybeata. NCBI lineage: Eukaryota > Metazoa > Chordata > Aves > Passeriformes > Viduidae > Vidua > Vidua chalybeata. Next base: position 971,533 of record NC_071555.1, on the reverse strand, counting down.
CATCCATGGGGTCGTCTCCGCCAGGCCCGCTCGTGACCACCCCGTGCTTCAGCTTGTCTATGACCGCGGTCAGCGATGGCTTCTTGTTTCTGCTCGGGGACTTGCCTTTGGAGCTTCCATGCTGGTTCTGGGATGAAGACATGGAAGACCCACTGGATGAAAAGGAAGATGAAGATGCCGTGGAGGAATTGGACGAGGGAGGCGGTTTCTGTGACATAGACCCGGAGGATCCCATTCCTGAAGACGATTTCATGCTCGAGCTCGATCCAGTCCCAGACATGTGGGACCCACCAGAACCTGAACTGATGGGTGACTTCGCTTTAGACGACGGGGGAGTACCCGGGACAGGTTTCATGGGAGAGGCGAGTTTGTCAGAACCCCCTGAGGGTCTCGAGTGGGACGGGGAGATGTTTGGTTTGCTCATGGAAGGGTTCATGAGGGACGATGGCTTTCCTTGAGGTTTCATCTTGGTGCTGCCAGAGCTGGTGCTGAGGCCGTGCTTGGTGATGGGGGAGGATCCCGGCTTTCCCACCGACTGGGCCGAGCCCTTGGACTGACCCGACCCGGAGCCGCCTTGGCTGGAGTAGAGGCTGCTGCTCATCTTTGAGCCAGAAGACCCTTCTGATTTGCTTTTAATTTTGCCTGAGGTTGAAGAGGAGGAAGAAGAGGAGGAGGAGGAAGAATGGCTATGATGGCTTTTGCTGCTGGAGGAGGTGACAGAACCACTACTCGTGTACTGGCCGTGTGAAGATGGTTTGCCAACAGTCACTGTTCCTTTTGGGATCTGAATGGTTATTTTTGGAATAGGAGGAGTAGCTACCCCGGGAGGAGTCTGGGATCTGCCCGAACTCCCCGGAGATTTGGACCCACCTGTGCTTGCTGGTGGCGTGAAGGGCCTGTTGGATGAACTGTGGGACGGAGATTTCCCATCCGTCTCCTGCTTCTTCCGCTTTGGAAGTTTCTCTTTGCTTTTGCCATCACTGGATGGCGTCCGGCTGCGCTTCCCTGGCTTCCCATCTATCCCAGCACCTGCCATGGCACTTCCAGACCCATTGCCTTCCTTTACCCGTTTCTGAGACTTCTCTTTTCCTAAATCCCCTGTGTTCAGCAAAGGGCTCTGACCTCCACTGTGGTGCTCCATGATGTCAGAGGACCCCAGTGCTTTGCTGGCAGCTGCAATAATACTAAAATCCACCGTATCGGACGGAGTGCTCCCCTTAAATTTATTTTCCCCCCCATCAGCCCCCAAGACTTGCACCCCCAAATTAGTTAGAGCCTGGGGTGCATAGCCCTTGAAATCATCAGTGTCTCCGCTCTGACTGCTCTCATCAAAGTATTCCTCCCCAAAACCACTCTGGCTCTGACTGTTCAGCAAGTCAGGGTTGAAATCTACCCCGTCTGGAAAAAAATGGTTGGAGGAGTCGCTGTTGGGGCTCACAGCGGCGTCCGCGATCAGGTCTGCGGGGTCTGTGTAGGGGTTCTCACTACTGTTGGTCTGAAAAACATCGGGGTCAAAGAGGGCACTTTGTGAATGTCCTGAACTAGAAGAGTCTCTGACTGGAGTCCCAATGGGTGGGCAGTCCTCGGTACTGGTGGGCAGCTTGGAAGCCTCCTCTGCTATATCCGAGAGGATGTCGGTGACATCGGCCCCGATGCTGTCCGAGCTGGACAGGCGAACCATCCTCTGGATACTGGGCTGGGCGTGGGGGAGCGCCTGGGGGTAGGTGGTAGGAGGAGTGCTGCACTGGCTGGGTGCTGGAGTAATATGAGGGGTGTCCAGGGTGTCTGCAGTCATGTTGACATCAAAAATGGGGTTCTGGGAGTCAACATCCATGGAAAAGAGCTCCCTCTGGAAATCATCCTCAGTCTGGTGCTTGGGCTTGTCGGCTGGCATGCGGGATTTTTTTTTCTTTTGTTTATTCCCCCCAGGGCCCATTTCCATTCTGGGGGAGCCAGAGGAAGAGTTCTGCCTTTCCAGAGGGCTGCTCCCATACAGAGTGGAGAAATCCTGAGGGGGATTCTCCTTAAGAAGGTTCATGAGCATGGGGTGGTTCTTGGTGTTGCTGGCTGGTGAGGATACTGGTGGTGGTGTGTGGTGGGGGGGGGTTGGACTTGAGCCAATGGTAGACCCCACATTCCCTGTGATCTGCAACAAACTAGTGAGAATAGGGTTCTGAGACACTTTGCTGAAGTCCTCCCCATGGCCCACCGAGTCATGCCTCTCTTTCATGCTTATGCTCATGTTAAACAGAGTAGTGATGGGCCCCCCAGGAAAAGTGTTGGTCGGGGTGGTGGTCCCACTCATTGGGTTGCTGCCTGTGGTCATGCCATACCCTGGGCTGCTGGCTGGGGGCAGGTTTTTCTTCACCATGTCTTCAACAGTCTCTGCAATGAGGGACAGGGCTGGCGTGTCAGCTTGGATGGTTTCTGCTTTCCTACGGATGGCTCTCATGGTGACAGGGATGGACATGCACCTGCAAGACACAGCACAGGGTCAGCGTGGGGCTCAGGTTTTCCCTCAGCAAAGGTCACTGGGGAGGTTTTACACCTCCAGCAGGTATAAAACGAGCACTCAGGGGTTTGCACAGGAGAGCAGCAGGTCCAGGTTTTATGTCCTGCTGCTCTGCTTGAATTCACACTTCTCCCACCACCCCTATCCAGCCACGAGACACCTGCACAGAGGGAGAATGGATCGATTATCTCTTAATAGCTGACAGATCATTATCTGGTAGTTAAAAAGCACAAGATGCAATCATAGAATCATGGAATGCTTTGGTTTGGAAGGGGCCTTAAAGCCCATCCAGTGCCACTCTCTGCCATGGCAGGGACACCTCCCACTGTCCCAGGTGCTCCAAGCCCTGTCCAGCCTGGCCTTGGGCACTGCCAGGGATCCAGGGGCAGCCACAGCTACTCTGGGCACCTGTGCCAGGGCTTGCCCACCCTCACAGGGAACAAATCCTTCCCAATACCCCACCTAGAGCTACTGTTTCAGTTTAAAGCCATTCCCTTGTCCTGTCTTCACAAAGGAATCTGGGTTGTTACTCCAATTCTGGCAGAAAACACCTTTATCTAAGTTTGGTAAACCTGATTTCCTACAACCTTATAAAAATCCCACTATGGCTTGGGTTGGAAGAGCTTAAAGCCCATCCAGTTCCAGCCCTCTGCCATGGGCAGGAGCAGCTTTTTGAGCTCAAAAATCAGTGTTAACACTACATTCTCCTCAGGGATAACAAGTCAATAATGTGCTGAAAGCAAAACCCGTTGTTTCCACTCAAAAGGTGACAGGAGTGTTGTGCCCTGTGAACGTGACTGAGCTGATAAAAGCCCTGTATAAACAACAAACTCAAAAATAAGTAGCTACAGCTCAACATCTGGCACTGAATTTTCAGCATGGCTCTGAGTTCTTCTCTCCTCCAAACAACCATGGAACAGCTCCAGAACTGCTGGATAAACACGAGATGGAGCAGAGATCATCTGTGTGATTGGAAGCACAAGGTGGGACAAAATCCCAGCTTACCTTTGAACAACCTTGGCAATGAAATCATCTGTACAGATGAGGGCATCAGACAGCCCTTTGTAGAGCTTACAGTTCACATGGCTGGAGTCCTGCACGTCCATCACCACTGCAAGAGAGCAGGGAGAGATCAAAATCCTGCACACAGGGCAAGGAAACCCTGCCAGCCTTCCCAGAAATGCTGCTCCTGCTGCCCCCGAGGCCACTTACCACACACCAGGGAGTCGTTCACAGGGTGCTGGAAGGATACACTGAAACAGGAGTCAGAGAGAGGACAAACTTCAAACTGCAGGATCCCAGGAGAATCTGAAAGACACAGGAACTGTTACCTGAGGGAACAGTGGAGATGAACCAAAGCTTCAAAACCTCCACACAGATGGGAAAAAAAAACCCAAAGGAAGCTGCAGAGGCCTCATTTCTTATGAGGAGAACTCGCTCATAAGAGGGAGTTCATCATTCCCACCTCACATTCCCCTGGAGGTGGCACCCACCTTCCTTCAGGACTGTCCTCTTGACACAGCTGCCGATGAGGGTGTTGTAGGCCACCTGGTGCCGGATCAAGTTGAGGATGAGGGGCACCCGGCCGGGGTGCTGGAAAGCAATTTTGCTGATCAGAGTTCCCTGGAGGCTTCGTCCATCCGGGAGAGGAGCATCTTTGTTCAGGAAGTAACAGTGCTGCTGTCCTGGAAGAGCCTGACAAACAATCCCTGCTTTAGAAGGGGATAATGGACATCCAGCAGTGCTCAGAGGCCACTGAGACCACGTCACCTTTCTGGCTGACAGGGACAAGCAATGAGGATGTTTTCCTTCCACTCTGAATAAGGAAAACATTTTGGTTCCTCAGAAGTAATACTGCCCAACTGCCCACTGCTCCCACTAAAACAGTTTCACACTGGATGGCATCCCTTCTGGGGAGAGAATCCTCTGGAGTTAACACTCATGCACAAATGTAAGGATTTCTCCCAAAATGCTGCAATTCACTCAGCCACACATCACTGGACAAAAGGAAGGGATAGATCCTGGGAAGGCTCAGCCCCTCTGCTCTCCTCCCTGCAGCTGCATTCCAACAGCAAAGCATCTTTCAATACCTAATTTTCTTGAGTACCATGGTGATCACAGAATCATGGAATGGTTTGGGTTGGGGGGACCTTAAATCCCATCCAGTGCCACAGACTGGGACACTTCCCACTATCCCAGATTGCCCCAAACCCTGTCCAACCTGGCACTGGACACTGCCAGGGATGGGGCAGCCACAGCTTCTCTGGGCACCTGTGCCAGGACCCTGTACACGAATCCTAATGCTTGAAGAGCAAGTTTTGTCTGTGAATAAATACAGAACCCATTTTGTTTACCCCACTTGGAAGACACCTGAAACAGCTGAAGCCCCTGAAATGCTGCTGTGGAGGTGTCCCAGGCTGGCTGGGGGCGCACACTTACGGCGTAGAAGCGCATGTTGTGGTTCAGGGGCAGGGGATCAGCCTCCTTGGACAGCTCAAACTGTGTGATCAGCTCATACAGGGGCACAAACGTGGCTGGTGTGTCGAACAGTGGGATACCTGAGGGGACAAGACAGCGTGGAATGATGGCACCTGAAGCCAGGGAGAGATGGTGGAAAACCTGTCCAGGTTTTACTGAGAACAGCGCAAAACCCCAAACAACTCCCCATGTCAAAAATCAGCAGCATTTACTGATAGAAACGAGGGAATGTTAATAAAACCCCAGAGATGTGTCTGACAGGTCTGCAACCCACCTGTGCAGCTCTGCAGCTTCTGGATGAAAGCTCGAGACACTGGAATGGGACGTGGGAATTTCAGGAAGAAACAAGCGGGCAAGTCCACGCTGTTGGCACTGGTGATCGAGGAGAAAGACGGAGTTCTGGAAGGATGAGGGGAGAAAAAGTCCTGTGAGCTGCAGGGCTTCTGCTGTCACCTGACATAACATTTCTGTTTGCTCAAATACACCTTGTTACACCTTAAAAATGAAGGCACTCCTCAGAAGCACCTGCCAGCCCTGAAACAGGCCAAAGGCAGCACGTGTGGAGTTCTTCTAAAGCTGTGACAATCCCCCAGCTGAGTGCTGGCCTCGTGTCCTGCCCTTACCCTTTGCTGTCCACAGGATGGGAGCCCATGATCAGGGGAGCAATTGGAAGTTTGTGCATTGCCATGGTTCCCTCGACTGTCACCGACACGTTCATACCCAGCGAGCGAGGAACTGCAGGGGGAAGCAGGAGAACCCAACAAGGACATGAGCTGATGGGAAAAAACCCCACCAGTGGCAAGTTTTGTGGATTAAATATTAATTAAATATGAATTTAATATACTCTCCATCCCTGGAAGTGTTCAAGGCTGTGCTGGATGGGGCTTGGAGCAACCTGGGATACTGGAAGGTGTCCCTGCCCATGGAACTGGATGAGCCTTAGGGTTTCTTCCAACACAAAATATTCTGTGATTCCATAAAATATTACTCTGGCTTTCCCCACAAGGCACAGAGTTCACTGTTCACCTTCAGGACCAAATGGACAGCAGCCAAACTGACTGTTCTACCCAAAGCTCCATTTCCCTCTTGCCAGGTGGACCAATTGCATCATTCTCAAAATATTTTCCAAACGCATTTGCGAGTTTGTAGTTTGCTCTTTGCAAAGCAAAACAAATTATGATTTTGGATAATTTCCCTCTCTTTTTTTCCTGACAACTGGAGCTTGGTTTTGGCGTTGTAACAAGAGCCAGATGTCCATGCATAAAAACAATCTTCCAGTATGATGGGAGAGGCACAAGGCTGGATGGGGCTCTGAGGAACCTGGGACAGTGGAACGTGTCCCTGCCCATGGCAGGGGATTGGAAGTGGATGAGCTTTAAGGTCCCTCCAAACCCAAACCATTCTGGGGTTCTATGTTTTTATTCAGGTAACAAAACAAATCCCATGTTAAAATGAGATTCACTGCAAGGAAAAAGGCTCTGCCTGCAAACCCCAATACCCCACAGGAGCCCAGCCCCAACTCCAGCACAGCCACAAGGTCCAAAGGGCAGTGGTCACCTGGGGCCAGTGCTTACAGCTGGGCTCATTAAACCCACAGGACAGCCTGTGATTGTCCTGCTGGACAGGGTGAGGTGACAGCAGAGGCTGGGCTGGAATTCTGCTTCCTTCCCTCCTCCAAGCACCAGCAGCCCCCAGCAGTTCCACAGCTGACCTACCGTTGTTCTCGTGCAAAACCATGGGGGCTCCAGTGCCATCCTCAAATAAATCATAGGGGGAGACGTAATATTTGAGGTTCATCAGGAGACCTGGGGCAGAGAAACTCCTGATGAGGCATCCTGAGAAGTCATCCTGATCATCCCCACCCCACAAAGCCACACAAACACCCAAAGACTTTGTCCCTCTTTTACTTTATTATTTTCCATCACTTAATGTGAAACTATGACCCATAGTTGAGGCCAGGAACAAATAATTTTTTAAAAAATTAATTTAAATTAATTACAATTAGTTCCTTTTTTAAAGAGTGAATCACAAGTACCTCCACTCCTGGGGGTGAGATAGCCAACACTGCCATGGAGGATTTTGTCCAGGGGGTTTGCGTTGGTGGCTTGCCTGCAAGAGAGGCAATCACAGTCTGAAACAAGCCACAGTCACACCTGAAGCCAAAATTTATGTGCTGAGACTGATTTCAACCCAAAATTCACATTTCTGGGGAGGGATTGATCCAAAACTTCACGCTGTACAGGCAAAACAAAAGCTGCTTTACCCTCTACAGGATGGCTGGTTTATCACTGAATCTACAGCAGTGAAACAAGGCCAAAGCTTTCTCAATTTAAACCACATCACCACTGAATCCACCTGGATACAAACTTTTTATTTTGTCTTTTAGAGTCTCTTCCAACTGAATCCTGTAGTTAAAAAGGAATTTCCCAGAGCTCTAAGCATTTATAGATATTTAAAAAACCACACAGACACCACAAAACTTACCAATACATCCCAGCCATCTTTTGGAGATCCAACTCCAAGGACTGCAGAGCCAAGTACATTTTAGTTTTAAGTTTGCTTAGGGAAAAAAAAAAAAAAAACAGTAAAACAATATAAGAAAACTTGAAAGGAACTGTGCAGTGCAAACCTACAAGCTTAGAGGTTTTTTTTTTTTCATTTTATATGTGTGGGTATAAATTAATACATTCTAGACTTGTTATTTCATTTTATATATGTGGATATAAATATATCCTGGACTTACTTGTCCCCTGGCAGCTTATACAGGTTCACAAGTCCCCTCAGATGCTTTGAAAACTCATCAAAATTTTTCTCTCTGAAAGGAAAAAGGGAGAAGTTACCAAATATTCAAATTGGTAACAGGTCTCATTCTAAAAAGTGACATTAATAAAGATTCTGAGCCACTTAAAAAAATACTTTTTCTACATGAAAATGTGTTCTTTAAATGATCCAGCTTTAATGTGCTGTGGGCTTTGAAGATACCTTGCACAGCAGCCAGAATCACAAGATCTGAGCCAAAGCCAGAAAATCCCCTGGAGAAGTGAAGACACTTGGTGGGGAAGGAGCAGTTGTGAAGAATTTTGTGTTTCCACACATCAAATAGCATCAGATCATTACAGCAAAGAGAAACCTGTGAGAAAACACAACAACCCACCCCTCTCACTCACCTCAGATGTTGCACCAGCTCTGGACAGCTCTGAAAAGGAAAGAAAACACAAGGATGTCAGTGTGGAATGCAGCCACTCCAGGCTTGGTGCAGCTCTGCAGCTGGGAAATACCAGGGCAGGGAAATTCTCAAGCATCAGCTTTTCCTGGGAAGCCACACAATGCTCACAACTATGCCTTGCTGTGGTTCTACTTCTGCTCCTCAAGCCCTGCTGGGACAAGTCCAGGTGATAACATTTCCTCTTGAATTATTAATTTGAAATAAACTTCTCAAACTGTGAAGATTTAGGTTGAAAATCTATGAGCTTACATAGGGATATTAAAGATGGGCTGTTTTGAGGGGAGGCCAATCAAACACCAAGCTCAAACTCTCCTCCACGTGCAGAAGGGCAGTAAAACCATTTTCTCCCAGCATTCCACAATTTTTAACTTTCCATTCCCAGATCTGAGCTTTGTAAGAATAATTTCCCTTTCCTTTCCTTGGAAACCCAGGGATAACTTCCATAAAATTCTCAGAAAAATTGAGGTAACTTCCCCAAATGATTTTGCAAGTTGTGCATCCATAGGGTGCATTGATTAGAAAATCCCACAGGAGCAAACTACTCCATGGAGGATTTAAATTCCCAGTAGAAGGAGCAGCAAGGGTGTAACTCTGGGTCTAAGGGAATGTTAAATAAAACCCATTTCCTCTGCTCAAAATAAAGGGAGATAAACAGGAATCCCAAAAGCACAAGGGTTCCTCTTTCCCAGGAATACACACCACGGGGTTTTCTCCATGGTGAGCCACCTTGACATCACAGAGCAGCCCTGTAGGGTCCAGCTGCACTTCCACATAAAACATGTCTGAGGTGATGTAGCACTCGGTGCCGTTCGCACTCAGGTGGGACCCGAGGCTGCCAGAGGAAACAGAACAAAAATCTGTGAGATGCACAGAAAACCCCCACAAAACCCCACAATCCAAGCACACAAAACCCACAGAAAACTCCCACAAAACCCCCCAATCTAAGCACACAAAACCCACAGAAAACCCCCACAAAACCCACCCACACCCCCCCAATCCAAGCACACCAAACTCCCCAATCCAAGTACACAAAATCCCACAATCCAAGCACACAAAACCCCAAAATCCAAGCACACAAAGCCCCCAATCCAAGCACACAAAGCCCCCCAAATCCAAGCACACAAAACCCCCAAATCCAAGCAAACAAAGCCCCCCAGTCCAAGCACACAAAACCCCCAATTCCAAACACACAGACCCCAAAATCCAAGCACACAAAGCCCCCCAGTCCAAGCACACAAAGCCCCCCAGTCCAAGCACACAAAGCCCCCCAATCCAAGCACATAAAACCCCCAATCCAAGCACACAAAGCCCCAAAATCCAAGCACACAAAGCCCCCAAATCCAAGCAAACAAAGCCCCCCAGTCCAAGCACACAAAGCCCCCCAATCCAAGCACACAAACCCCCAAAATCCAAGCACAAAAAGCCCCCCAGTCCAAGCACACAAAACCCCAAAACCCAAGCACACAAAGCCCCACAATCCAAGCACACAAAGCCCCCCAGTCCAAGCACACAAACCCCCAAAACCCAAGCACACAAAGCCCCCCAGTCCAAGCACACAAAGCCCCCAGTCCAAGCACACAAAACCCCCCAATCCAAGCACACAAAGCCCCCCAATCCAAGCACACAAAACCCCTAATTCCAAACACACAGACCCCACAATCCAAGCACACAAAGCCCCCCAATCCAAGCACACAAAGCCCCCCAAATCCAAGCACATAAAACCCCCAATCCAAGCACACAAAGCCCCCCAGTCCAAGCACACAAAGCCCCCCAGTCCAAGCACACAAAGCCCCCCAGTCCAAGCACCACAAGGTTGTGGAGTGGGCAGGCACCAGCAGAAGGCTTTGCCATGAGTCAGAGGAGGAGACGCACCCGCTCTGCCTGGCGATGGACTCCAAGCGATCGGTCATGGCAGGCAGAGATGACACTGGATGGAGGGAACAAAAACCAAACTTCAGGGGAATGAGCTGACATTCCCTAAGGAATGAGGCACCAGCAGTAAACCAAATCTCAGCTGGTTACTCCCTCCCACTGTCCCATGTGCAACTACACAGGACCTGTCCCCAAATACAGACACGAGGGTGTGCACAGAAAAACCCAAATATTCCCAAACTGTAAAGGGAGAATGGAATTTCTTCTGCAAGTAAAATCAAGGTATGGGCACTCACAGAATCATGGAATGGTTTGGGTTGGGAGGGACCTTAAAGCCCATCCAGTGCCACCCCTGCTATGAGCAGGACACCTTCTCCTATCCCAGACTGCTCCAAGCTCTGTTCAACCTGGCCTTGGACACTTCCAGGGATCCAGGGGCAGCCAGAGCTGCTCTGGATAAAAAGAGGATTTTCCCAATAAAAGCAGCACAGCCACTCCTGACTGTCCTGCCTGGCACTGAGCTCAGTGTGCTGATGAACCCCTGAGCACCAGGAACACTGTGAAACGCAGCAGCAACAGCCTGTGTGGTTTTTATGGAGCATTTCCATAGGATTTTCCACCCTGTGGACAGCACACAGAGAACACACCAACCTTTCAGGGCCTTCTGCAGTGTCTCCAAGCAGCTCACCAGGTGCTGGTGTCCCCCTGAGTTCAGCACCACACGCTTTTCCTTGGGCAGACAGAAGAAAAAATATCACTTTCCCTTGTCCCTCAGTAGGAGGGAATTATGGCAACTTTTGAGCAGCCAAGCGAGGTTTATTTAGATAATTAAAAGCAGATTAGATTTCATCCCCAAATTACAACATCTTGATTCCTCTAGGTGAACAGTATCTGTTTGCAAGCACATTACAAAGGCAGGCCTGGAATTGAGTTATTTTCGTTTTAGCAACTTGCCCAGCTGGAAGAACAGAATGTAGCAACTTTTTATAGGTCTAAGCCAAGAGTTTTAGATGAGGAGACAGAAAAATAAAGAGCTGGGCAAACTTTTAACACCTAAGTGTGGGCAGAAGGCTTTGCTGTAGCTCTCCCCTGCCTCCTGCTCCTCCTTCCCCCACCCACACCAATAATTTAAACCCATTTTTGACTAAGCCAGGGCTGAGTGTTGAGTGTCACTGAACAAACTGCTCCACAAAACAATATCCTGGAAGGGTAAGTAGCAGAAAATACAAGTTTGACCCTTTCCCTGGCACTGAGCACTAATCTGTAATTAGGGGAGGGAAAGGCACATCAGGCAGGTCCCCTGCACCCCTCAGGAGAGAGTGAAGCCCTGGACACAACAAAAACACCTGGAAGAGGTCTAAGAATGCCCCACAAAGCCATCACCAGAGGAGCTGCAGGCAGCTGCTGCTCAGAGCCCAGCAATGCTCACCATGACCTGACGGACCAGCTTCATGGTTTCTGTCCAGGGCCGGTTCTGGCTGTACTTGGCGTGGAGCCTCTCCAGGAGGGAGCTCATCTTGTTCAGCTTCTCTGCCTCTGTCACACAGGAACGTTCAGGAAACACAACGAGCCAAAATGGGAAGTTTTACAAATCAGTTGAGCAATACAAAACTTTCCACCTTTAAGCTGAAGATGACTTCAAAGAATTTGCTTACTGCTGGCTTAACCCCAGACCCTGAGGTGAGGTAAGTGTTATGGAATATCCCAGGCTGTTAAAACTAAAGGACCGTGAAAATCCTATGGAATTCCTGTCTGGAAAATGCCCAGCTCCTGTTCTGCACCATCCCTGAGCGATGTGGCCTCAGCAGGTTCAGTTCTGTCAGGACAGGATCCCCAGGGCCTTAGAGCTGGGGCAGGAAACTGAGGGTGTGAGGTTAAAGCAGTGAGGTGGGTTTTGTGTCCTGGATTCCCCCTCTGGTCTCTCTCCCAACTTCTTGGAAGGTCCTCAACACCTTCCATCATCAAAAACCTCAGCCAAGTCATTCCAATTGCCAGTTGTCACAAATTCTGTGCTCGGACACGTCCCTGCCTCACAGTAGGACGTGGGGAAGTGGCTGGAGCTGTGTCTGGGAGGTTCAGGCTGGATTTTGGGAAAGGTTCTTCCCCCAGAGGGTGCTCAGGCACTGGAACAGCTGCCCAGGGCATGGGCACAGCCCCAAGGCTGCCAGAGCTCCAGGAACGTTTGGACAACGCTCTCAGGGACAGGGTGGGATTTTTGGGGTGCCTGTGCAGGGATGGGAGCTGGACTTTGACGGTCCTGTGGGTCCCTTCCAGCTCAGGACATTCCATGACTCCACAATTAGCTCAAAGCTGAGGGCTGGTGGCCCCTCAGTGCTGCTCCATGTGCTGGGAGGGGATGAAGCAGTGGATGAGCGATCTCTGCAGATCACCCAGCCCCATCCCCTGACCAGGCAGGGTCATCTGGAAAGTGCCCAGGTGGGTGTGGAACTTCTCCAGAGACCCCACACCCTCCCTGGGCAGCTGTTCCAGTGCTCTGACTCCCTCCTGGAAAGAAGCTCTTCCTCGTGCCGAGGTGGAACTTGTTGTGTTTCAGTTTCTGGCCATTGCTCGTCGTCCTGTCGCCGAGCAGCGCTGAACAGAGCCTGGCAGCCGCTCTGACAGCCCCTGGGGATATCTGTACGGACGGACGGGATCCCTTCCCACCCTCCTCTTCTCCAGAGTAACCAGGCCCGGCTCTCCGCGCTCCCTCCTCATCGCAGAGACGCCCCAGACCTCAAACCACCTTTGTGACCCTCGCCCGTTTCACCTTCCCAGCCCGGGGCTGCCCGGACCCGGAGCCTCGGATCCGCAGGGCCGCCCTCGTTCCCTCACGGGGCCGGCGGGAACCCCCGCGTCCCTCGCGCCGCACTCACCCTCGGCGCTGCCCGGCGCTGCCTTCATATTGCAGGTCCGGGGCCGGGATCGAGAGAGGGAGAGGGACCGGAGAGGGGCGGGGAGCGGGGGCGGCGGCCGGGCCGCCCTCGCCCTCACACGGCGGCGGCCGCCGCCATCGCTGCGCCCGCGGCCGCGCTCCCGCGCTCTCGCGAGACTCCGCCGGGCCCGCAGGGGCGGGCGCGGCTCGGCAGCCAGCACGCCCCGCCCCCTCAGCTCGCTGGAAGCGCGGCGGCGGCCGCCGTGCAGCCCTAACGGAGCATTAGCCGCCCGTTAGCCGGCGGTGCGCCGGGGCGGGCTCGACAGCGACCCGCCGGCGGCTTTAGAGCGCAGCGCGGCGGAGCGGGAGAGCGGCGGGAGGCCGGGCCGGCGGGGCGGCGGCGCCGCCATGGAGCTTTGTTGCGGGCCGGGCGCTAGGGGGCGCCGTCCCCGCCCCGCGCCCCAGTAAAGTTCGCCGGGAAGCCGCCGCCGGCCGCGCGATTTCGCGGCTCTCGCGAGAGGACGAGCGCGCGCCCCCGCCCATCTCCGAGAGGACTCGCGGAGACGAGGAGGACTCGCGCCGGAGGGAGGGAGGGGTGCCGGCGGCGCTATCGCGAGAGTTGCGGGTGGGTCTCGCGAGAGTTGGCGGTGCCCCCGGACGGCGCCGCTCCGGTTCGGGCAGAGCGCGGGGGCCGGGCCGGGGGCGGCGGCGGCTCCGGGGCCCTTCGGCCGGGGATCCGCGCCCAGGCCCCGCCACCGCCGCTGAGGCCGCGGGCAGCGCTCCGGGCCCGGGCCCCGCCTTCCCGGGGCGCCCCCGCGGCCGCGCTGCCCGCCGGGCCTGGGCCCCTCGGATGAGGCGGTGAGGCCGCGGCGCTTCCCCCTCCCCTCCCGGGTCCTTCCCCCCCTCCCCTCCCCGTCCCTCCCGCCTCCTCCGGGGCCTCGGGCCCCGCTCCCCATGTAGGAGGGAGCACCGAGGCCGGGGTGGATGGTGCGAGGGGCGGGCGCGGAGGGAGTTTGAAGTTCGGGGCTTTCGCGGAGTCCCCCCCTCGCCGTTCCCGAGCGCAGCGGGGGAGGAATGCCAAATCCGGAGAGACATGGGGGCAAGAAGGACGGCGGCGGGGGGTCCTCGCAGCCGGGCGGCGGGAGCTCCAACAGCAAGGAGAGGCACCGGGCGGGCTCCAGGCACAAGAGGCACAAGTCCAGGCACTCCAAGGAGTCCCCGCTGGCGGCCCAGGAAGCGGCGGCGCCCCTGGGAGCGGTGATCAAGCCGCTGGTGGAGTACGATGACATCAGCTCGGACTCGGACACCTTCTCGGACGATGTGGCCCTCAAGCTGGACAGGAGGGACAACGAGGAGAGGAGGGCGGAGAGGAGCGAGAGGGCCCAGAAGCACCGGCACCACCAGCACAAACGACTCCGGGAGCTGATGAAGAGCAAACAGGCGGAGAAGGACAGGAAGTTGGAAAAGAGCCTGGATGCTTCCAGCAGGTCCGCCAAGGAGAGGATATCGGGATCCTCCAAGAGGCTCCTGGAGAGCGAGGAGCACCCCAAGGCGCTCTCCTCCAAGAGCAGCAACAAGGAATCGCGCTCGGCCAAGGCGCACAAGGAGAAATCCAGGAAGGAGCGGGAGCTCAAGTCCAGCCACAAAGAGCGCAGCAAAAGCCATCGCAAAAGGGATGCCCCCAAAAGTTACAAAACCATCGACAGCCCGAAGAGGAAATCCAGGAGCCCTCACAGGAAATGGTCGGACAGCCCGAAACTGGACGACAGCCCCTCGGGAGCCTCCTACGTGCAGGAGTACGACCTCAGCCCGCCCCGCTCGCACACCTCCAGCACCTACGATCCCTACAGGAAGAGCCCCGGCGGCTCCTCTCGCCGCCAGTCCCTCAGCCCGCCCTACAAGGAGCCCGTGGGCTACCAGTCCAACGCCCGCTCGCCCAGCCCCTACAGCCGGCGGCAGCGATCCGTGAGCCCCTACAGCCGGAGGCGCTCGTCCAGCTACGAGCGGGGCAGCGGCTCCTACAGCGGGAGGTCGCCGAGCCCCTACGGGCGCCGCCGCTCCAGCAGCCCCTTCGCCTCCAAGCGCTCCGTGAGCCGGAGCCCCATCGCCAGGTGCGTGTGCCCCACCTCGCCCGGGGGGCTGGGGAGGGGTTGGGATGGAGCTGGGAGTACCTGAAGGGAGTTTAGGAGAGTTTGGAGTGATAGGATAAAGCGGGGGGGGGGGGGGTGGGTTCAGGTTGAAGGAGAGTGGGTTTAGGTGGGATATTAGGAAAACATTCTTCCCTGTGAGGGTGGTGAGGGCCTGGTGCGCTTGCCCAGGGAAGTTGTGGATGCTCCATCCCTGGAGTTGCCCACGGTTGGACAGGGCTTGGAGCAAGCTGGGATAGTGGGAGGTGTTCCTACCCACGGGATGGTCTTGAGGGCCCTCTCCAACCCAAACCACTCCACGATTCTATGACTCCTTTCCTCCCCACTGGTGCCCAGTTTGGCCGTGGGGTGACGTGTGTGGAGTTGCTTTGGCCGGGGCCTTGACAGTTCCCTTGGAAGTGGAGCTGACACTTTGGAAAACGCCTCTGTGGCTGGCGGGAGGCAGCGTCCATGTTGGCTCCGGGCAGGGAGGGAGGCTGGAGGAGCTGCTGGGATTAAGTTACACCCACCTCTGGAGTGGCCCCTGCGTGGGGAGGCTCCCGGAGCAGGATCTAAGGCGCTTACCTGGCGGGAAGTTCAGCCGTGGGGAATGTTTTCACCTATTTCTGGAAGCCTTTTTCTGTTTACTGCATGTGGGAACATGATCCTGCTTTTCAGGAGGGCTCGTTTGGGGTGGATTTTGCTCCTTCTGAACTGTCTTGTCTTTTCTTTCCCCCTGGATTAGAGACAACCACGTGCAAACTCCATCTCTCAGCCTAAACTTTCTTTTCTCAGCACTAGAGTTTCCTCCCTTCCCTTCTGAAATCTGGGCAGTCTGGAAGGGCGAGGAGCAACCAGCTGGATTTTGGCTTATCTCTAATTTTTTTCTCTTCTCCCCTTTTACTCAGTAACTTTGCTCCAGAAGGAAACAATTGTTTCAAGGTTTATTTCAGGTGTTCATTAATCATCCTGTGCCATAGTCTGATGTTGATCTTTTCTTTCTCCAGCCCTGGCTTGCATTCAGTGAGTTTCCAGTTGTCTCCATGGATGCTGTGGAGCTTTGCTTGGAGCTCCATGGCAATTCAGATGTGACCTGGAATGTAATGGCCATAGGAATGCTCTGCTCCGTGGTTGCTGTGCTGCATCCTGCAGCTCAGCAGTTCCCAAAGCACACGGGGCTTTTGGAATTTGGTCTTTGTTACTACAGCTCTGAACTTCAGGAGTGCCATCTTCCATGGAGAACTTGTCTTTGTCCTTGCTGGCAGTTCTGTGTTGGTTTCAACCCCCTGGAAGCTCTGACGTAAAATCTCTGTATTCCACTGTGATTTTGCAGTGAAAATTTCCTCCAGGCTGCTCCTCCTCTGGCCTGTTTTCTCTGTGTACACCTGGGAGGTTCTCAGGGATAGGCCTGGATGGTTTTCTCCTCCTTCCCTTCAATCCTTTCTGCCTGGTGGTGCTACTCTGACACGTTATTTGCTAACCCTTCGGAAGGGTGAGGGTGCAGGGCTAGGAGGTGTCAGTTCACTGATACAGCTCTGAGTTGTGGCACTGGGGAAGTGTCCAGCCCTGAGCAGGGAGAAGCCATTGGGAGCTGCAGAGCTATCCTAGGAGTTTTCTTCCCAGGAGAACCTCTCTGTGCAAGTGGCTGGCTGGTGCTGAGTTGAGAAATCCAGCAGTTACATTTCCCTGATTGATGGGAGCAGCTTCAGAGCGCTTTGTGCTGCTTCCCTAAACTTTCAGAGCTACTTTCTGAGGACATCTCTGACTAAATGCTGGACCCCAAACCAGATGAGTTCCAAAGGTTACTCACTGTTTACATTCAGCTTGTGCCCAACTCCCTGAACCTCTGGCTTGATAACTTACTCCTCTCTCTTTCCTGGGCAGATAACTCACTGACTGTGTGAGGTATTCCAGCCCCTTTGGAAAACACCTGCCTGCAGTAGCAAAGGGACACAGGGAATTTCACCTGTTTTCCATGTGTCAGGTGAAGTCTAAGTTGTAATTCATCTGTTAGCTTTGCTTTGTGGAGCTCCCAGGCTGCAAGGTGAGACTGGAAGGGGGGGACTCTTGGTCAGGTGTGTCCAGGAGACAGAGGGGGGCTCACCTGGAGGCTGGGGAGGCTCAGGGCACATCTGAGGGAGAGGGTGGGCAGAGCCTTCCTCACCCTGATGTGCTGCAGATGAGTGTGAAAGGAGGCAGCTGACTTTGGGCAGTGGCTGATTCCTTCTGTGCTTCCTGTGGAGGGGCAGGAACATTTTTTGGCAGAGAAAACCTCTTTAAGTGGCACACTCAGACAGGGAACACCTGACCACGGCTTGTGTTCCTCAGGCTTTTCTGGGACACTCCATTATTTCCACTGACTGACAATATGGGGTGTTTTTTTAAGTGCATTCTGTGTTTTCTTTCATCTCCATGCCCAAAACACATCGTTAGGGAACTGCACCCATGTGCTGTGCTGACTGGAGAAAATCCAGAGTGTTTGCATTTCCAGTGGCTGTGGAAAACAACTCGCTTCCCATCGAGGAGGAAACGAGGATGATTTGGTCAGTAGGGAAAATAACAGATGTGCTTTGCCATTCTGTGTGGGGAATGTTGTCACTGCAGCTAAAACAAGGAGATGGAATTCCAGAGTCCCTCAGCTTGCTGGAGGTGGGATGTGCTGAGTGCTCGTGTGTAGTGAGGTGTGAGTGTGCACATGCTGGGTCCTTGCTGTGGTGAAAGGTTGCTGGGCATTCAAAAATAAGAATTAAAGTTTGTTTCCTGAGAAACTGGAGCAGTCAGGCTTCCCTGATAGTATTTTCTGCTTTATCTTTAACTCTGTGTTCTTTAGAGCAGGTAAAATACTGAAGTATTTGTGGGTGATTTGGGGTGGATGATGTGGAATTATGTGGATGTGGGGGTCTGCAGGTCACCTCTGCTGACACCTGTTAACCATGGCCCTCTCAGCATGGAAGGTTCTAGCATTCCCTTCATCCCAATCTTCTGATTGTGTGGTTTAAACAAATCTCATAGTGCTTTTTAATTTGGATTGTTAGGTGAAGCCATCATTTCTTTGCTAATTCACAGCTGTCATGGTTGGTATCTTTTATTTCTGTTTTCCAGTTCTGGAGGGGCAGCAGGGTGGGTTTTAATCCCAGAGCACTTTTATCCAGAAGGAGGAAGGAATGTGAGGCTGAATTGCCCCTCTTCCATCCTGGATAACCTTGACAAAGCAAGTAAGGTGTGGAGTGTTACACCAAGGCTTAACAAATTAAGGGGGAAAGGGGTAAAAGTGTTACTAAATGGCTACATGTAAAGCCACAAAAAATCATTCCAGAGGTTAGAAATGGTTTTCTTCCAAAAGCAAAACCTGCCTGTGCTTCTTCTGCACTTTATTGCCTGTTTTTGGTTTTTTTTTTTTGTTGTTTTGTTTGTTTGGTTGGTTTTTTTTGAGCTATGCAGTGATAAAGGCTCCTCAGCAGGTGCTGGGTTGGAATTTTGGGGGCTGTTGATGCTCTGAGGGTGGGAGGTGAGGTGGCTTTGGTGGAGCTGAGAGAGAGCAGGAAAGCTTCTGGATGTGGAGCCTTTTTCAGGTCTCACAAAGCAGCTGTGAACACCAGCCTGGAAAATGGGCTTGGAAACAGCAGTTATTTGTGTGGTAACTGTAGGGAATTATTGTGAGTGAAGAGAAGAAGGGTGAGTGCTGCCTGTGGAGTGAAGAGGATTGGGAGACAATGGGTGGATTTATTCCTGGTGGAACAGAGGAGTGTGGAATTTACTGCTGGAAGGTCAGGGAGGAAGTGCAGCACTTCCCCACCTTGTCCAGGCAGGTGTCCCTGGTGGCTGTTTCTAAATTAGCACCATTAAATAGGGTAAAATTGGACTTTTGGAGATGTTCACTTTGGATCTGGTGAGTGATCTGGTTTGATTGCTCTGCATCCAGCTGGATTAAATTCTGGTGAGGGTGAGGAGGCCCTGGCACAGGTTATCCAGAGCAGTGCCCCTGGATCCCTGGCAGTGCCCCTGGATCCCTGGCAGTGCCCCTGGATCCCTGGCAGTGCCCCTGGATCCCTGGCAGTGCTCAAGGCCAGGCTGGACAGGGCTTGGAGCACCTGGGACAGTGGGAGGTGTCCCTGCCATGGCAGGGCTGGCACTGGATGGGCTTTGAGGTCTCTTCCAACCCAAACCCTTCCATGATTCCATGAATTGCAGTAACTCTTGGGGGTCAATCATGGGGCAGGATGGAAGACAGGGAGCAGGAGCAGGGGCACTGCAGCATCTTGAACAATCCACCCAGGATGAATTGCAGTAGGGAATGTTAACCCCAAAACTTTGTGGTTGCAGTCGGTGACATCCTGCAGGATTCATTAGGAATGTTTTCCATAGCCTGCAAATGTCTTGGAGCTGCTGAAAAGGTAACTGCTCTCCCAGCTCGTGGTGCCAGGCAAGCTGCAGCCCAGACTGTCAGTTCACTGAGCAGAAACCTTGGAAAAAGAGGTGATTCCCATGGCAGAACAGTGTTGAGGAGGGAAACAGCTGTGTGACTGCAGACCCTGCTTTTTTCTCCTTCTGCTTGTATATTTATTTTGCAAGAGTAAAGGTAAGGACTTACCTACAGCCCTGGTGTTCTTTGACCACTGTCAGCATGAGGCTTGGGCTTGTACTTCCAGGTGGGAGAGAGGAATGCTGATCCTTGGAGTAGGGAGGGAACCCCACACCCCGTGGGGACACCCTTCACCTCCCACACTCACAGCTGCTCCTCCTGCAAGGTGCTGCTGGTGTTGGGACAGGAACTTCCTGTTGTCTCACTTCTCCAGTTGATGTTCCAAATGTTTATTGTCTTGGGATAATAGTAATTGGTGGTGTTAATTATGTTCTGAGTGTGGTTACAAGGGAGCCAGTGTCACCTGTGTTTGAACTGTTGCTATTAAGTGTGTTTTGTAACTGCTGTGGGACTGTTTGGAGGGAATTCTGTGTTTTCCAAACTAGATGTGTCCTGAGTGGAGTGTCGTGTCTGTTACAGTATTTGAACTCAGAATTTTTGGTTGTCCTGTTGGCATCAGAGCCCACCACACCATTAAAGCCTCCTGCCTCACCCTGCCCAATCCTCGTTCCTCCTGGAGTGGAGGAAACACTTCTGGCTTACCAGGAATTTGATACGGGCACTGGAAGGACCAGTTTCCACTTCCATTTTGGTGTTTATCTGGTTTCCCCACCAGTTTCCCCTCTCTCCTGAGGGTGAACCCTGATGGTGTGAGGTGTTTCCTGCCTTGCTTCTCTCCCAGCACAGATTTTCTGTGATTATTTCTGCACACACACCTGATTTAGAGCCCATTCTTTGTACAGAAAGACCTTGACCAATAGAGTTCAAATTCCTGGGGTTTATTTTTCCTTCTTCCAAATCACACTATGCAAATTTGAGTTCTGATGGCACTAAAAGAACCAGGGGGGTAAAACGAGCTTGAAGTGCCCGATTTCCTGGGGCAGCATTCCCGTGAGGGCAGTCGTGTTTTATCCATGATTTCCTTTAAAGCTGGACATAATTCCTGTGAAATATTCCTAAACTGCCAGCTCATACTCTTGACTGGAGTCTCCTGTTGGGTGTGTGAGCTGTGAGCTCCTCTTTCCCTTGGGGCTTGTCCAGCCTTGATCCTTCCCTTCTCTTCCCAGTGTGACGGCGGGTCTGGCACAGGAAGGGTGGATGATGATGATGATGGTATAGAACTGTTCCTGACTGACTCAGAAACTCCTTTCAGTAGCTTCAGCCTCTCCTGACAGGTGTTGTGGCCTCTCTGAGCTGACCAATAACGCATTCAGCTGTTGGTGAGTAGCTCAGAGGGTGAGAAAAGCTCCGTTTCATTTCTCTCCCCGCCGTTCTCTCCCCAGGAAATCCGTGAAGTCCCGGAGCCGCAGTCCTGGCTACTCAAGACACTCATCTCACAGCAAAAAGCAGAGGTCTGGCTCCCGCAGTCGCCATTCCAGCATCTCCCCCAGCAGGCTCCCGCTGAACTCCAGCCTCGGAGCAGAGCTCAGCAGGAAGAAGAAGGAGCGAGCGGCCGCGGCAGCCGCTGCAGCCAAGGTGGACGGGAAGGAGGCGAAAGGCTCCCCTGTTTTCCTGGCTAGGAAGGAGAACAGCTTGGCTGAACTAAAGGAGGCTGGGACGGAGTCTAAAAAGGTCACCAAAACTGTTAAATCTGAGAAAGCTCCGGACACGGACTCGGTTAATTTACTGTACACAAACGCAGAGCCTAAAGCCCCTGCGGAGACAACGAAATCCAAGGCAGAGGAGAACTCGGAGAGGAAACATCCTGTTCCACTTAGGGATTCCAAACCCACGGGAACAAAAGACTCGAAGCCTGTAGCAGTGGTAGAGGACCTGGTATCTCCAAAGGAGACAGACACAGCAGAGAAGGAGATTCCACCCCCCCTCCCCACCATCAAATCCCCTCCTCCACCTCTGCCCACCACCACCCCTCCGCCTCCCACGCCGCCGCTGCCGCCGCTGCCTCCGTCACCCGCTGTCCCGCCTTTGCCTCCAGCCCCAGTGACTCCTGTTCAGGTCCCTCCTTCAGCCCCAACGTCTTTGCCATCTTCTTCCCACCCAAGGACGTCTACTTTATCCTCTCAGGTGAACTCCCAGTCCTCTGTCCAGGTGGCTACAAAAACCCAAGTGTCTGTGACGGCTGCTATCCCACACCTGAAAACTTCCACCTTGCCTCCGCTTCCGCTCCCCCCTATTTTAGTTGGGGAAGATGACTTGGATAGGTAAGGTCACACCAGAGCATCCCCTTTGCATTTAAGAGCAAAGCCTTGAATGAAGAGGGTTTTTTTTGGGGGGTTGGTTTTACAGTTATGAGCTTATCCTGCAGAGTACAACTGTGGTGCTGGTTTAAAGGAGTTATCCCAGGTGTTGGCCCTGCCAGCTTTGTGTGGAGAGTTTTATGATCTCGTGCAGGTTGTTGCCTCTTATCTCTGTGGGAAACAAGAGGTTTGGCTGCTGCTTTAGTGCTACTTGGTAAAGGTTTCACATCACTCTTGGCTTATGTTTATTACAGGGATGGAACGTGGATCTGGGGTTTTGCCTCTCTGTGTGTTGGAGCTGTTTGCACACTTACTTTAAAATTACTTTTTTTTTGTTTGCTTAATTCTTTAGAAACTTATAGTCAAGAAACAGGAAAAAGCTTAACAATTCTTTAAAACATTCTTAACAACAACACAAACCAGAGCTTTTTCTGTTCCAGATTCACCAGCCACACAGGCCATGGCCACGTGTAAAAACCAGCATTGGTTTAACTTGAATATTGTCTTAGTTCTTGAGTAATCGATGCAAGCAATTTATTGCTTGAGAAGTAGGTCTTGTTTGTTTGAAAAGTTTAAAAATGAGTGAAACTGCACCTGCTTTGACTTTATTTCCTGATCATTTCTGATCAAAACATGCAGCATCCTTGGCTCTGTCCTGTGCTCGTAGCTCTGGCTGGGCTGGGGGTGGTTGTGACTTCTGTGATGAACTTACCTGAAAACCCCACTCAGGGGGTTTCTTTTGGTGGGAAGAAAGGAACAGAATATCCAGAATGGAGTGGAGAAGAAAAAAAAAAAACCCAAATAGTTGTTTTTTCTCTCTAGCTGTTAGTATGTTCCAGTGCTGTTAACTTAAGGTTATCAGTGATATTTTTTTTTTTCTTGGTCTTCTTAGTCTGTAGTTCCTAAAACCCCCTGCATCCTCTCAGTCATCACTAAAGATGTGCTGGGATTGGGGAGTAAAGCACATTTTTAGTGATCAGTGTGATATCCCACAGTTCTGACTCGATACAATCACCCTGTGGTGAAGTGTTACATATTCTGAATAATTGAATTTATTCTCATGGATGATTCTGGTATTGATGGCAAGCAGGGAAATTCCTCCAGCCTAAAAGTGAGGCTGGTGTGTGTTGTTGCCCTCCCTGTGTGATGTTGTTCAACAAATATTACTGGTTTTAAATGCCTCTGTGCTGAGCAGGAGCTTTGAGCTGCCTGCTGATCTTCCCAACCCAAATGCCAGGCAAAGCAAATCCTGCTGCAGTGTTCCCTCCTTTCCAATCCCAGAAGTTGTCCTGCAAATTTGTATTTTATTTTTTCAACCACTCACACCTAGAGCTCTATTTTTTTACCACCCAGGTGTGGCTTAGCTCTGTAAAATTGTTTTATTCCTGACCTCAGGGCTGGGGTGATGAGGGTGATGCTGGGGCTCAGTAAATGCCTCTGTGTTGTTTTTTCCCCAATAAAAGGATGGGAAATCCCACTTGTTTTGCTGAGTCTGGTGGCAGTTCCATGTGGCCCTGACTGTGCAGAATCTCACCCTTCACCAGTGGCCTTCGTTTTTATGAGCAAAACTCTTTGAGCTGGACTTTTGTCCTTGCTGAGCCTGGGGAATGTTCCAGCCCCAAGCCCGTGGCAAATACAGGGCTGGAGATTGGGTTTTGAAGTGCCCAAGGGCAGAACCCACTTTGTCAAGTGGACACTCTAGCCTCTCCAGAATTACCACCTCCTGTAGGCCTGGGTGGCTCACCAGGAGAGGAGGAAAAGCTGTTCAGGAGGAATTGGTACAAATTTAGTCCTGGTTGGATGCAGAGCTTGTGCGGCTTCCTGGGAACACAGCACTCACCTGGCTGCTGCCATTCCTGCTGGTTTTGGGGTGCCATTCCTGCTGGCTCAGAGGAGAATAAGGAATGAGCTCCAAGGAGCTTTTGTTGTCTTCTTGGTGTTCACTCTTGGTCTTTTCTCTGCTTGGGCAGCTCTGAAGGCTCTGGTTTGGCTTCCTCCCTCTGTTGACCAGCCCAGGTGTCCTGGGGGAACTGAGCTTAGAAGAACCAAGTGCTGATATGCAAATAGAGAACTGAACAGATAAATGGCAATTTTTGGTAATTGGGAACTGGTAATTGGTCATTTGCAACCTGGGCACTGCGGGTTCACTCTCCAGACACACTTTCACCCTTCCCACCGTGGTCTTAGAAAGAAGTTGTTTTTAATTCTGGACAAAGGCTGAGTCTTTGTGGTTTAGTGGTGAATGTGGCAGTGTTCATGGTTGGACTTGATCTTTTCCAGCCTTAACAATTTCTTGGATATTTGAACACCATTATTCTGCTCCTAAGGATTTTGCTGTCAATGGGAGGAGAGTTTCAGCCCATCTACCTCTCCCATTTCTGGTGGTTTTTTGTCTTCCTTAAGTAGATTCCACAAGAGGTCGTCGTGCAGATTATTAGGCAGCATCTGATAAAATAATTGGGAAAACGACCTACTTCCATCAGTTGATTTATTCTAAAGTGTCAGACCTCATGGTTCAAACACCAAATCTGCTTCCTGCCCTAAAAACAGACCTGGGAAGGCTCTTTGGATCTCTTAATTTTTTCCTTTTCCTGGTGAAGCAGGGATTTGCATGGAGAATTCGTGACTATTCCAACCTAGGAGTTCTCCTTGCTGAATACATGAAAGAGAAAGTAGGTTCTGCTCCTGCCAGCCTAAACCAAACTCCTGATAATTGGTAATTGGATTTAAAAAAACAACTTTCGGTTCCTCAGCAGCATTTGGAAGTTAAAGCCACGTTTCAGTCCTTGCTAAGAGGTTAAAAGTTTCTTGTGGAGGAAGGTTTAGCTCTGGGTCTGTATTTATAGTGGTCCTCACCAAGTCAAGCACTTAATTTCACGGTGATAAATGGAGTAAATAGAGGAAGTAAAGGTCAGAAAGTGGGTGCTGGCTGATCCCCTGAGCTGCCTCACAGGAAACTCCAAATTACTGGTACTGATTTGTGCAAATTGAGCAAGTTCTAGTGCAGACCTGTGTTCATTTCATGATGTGTTCCACTCTGACACTTTTCTCTCCTGGTATATGAGCATTGTAAATTTAACCTGGTTTATTTTATATTTGGGTGTGCTAATTTTGACACTTAAACCTCACATTGTCAACCAGAGCTGTTGTCCTGCAGTAGCTTTTTGTTTGTTTGTTTGTTTGTTTAACTGGCTGTTGAGTCTGACTTTTGTGTTGTATTAACTTTCCGGAGTTTAGTCCAAAAGAGATTCTTCCTCCAAAACCTGTGAAGAAAGACAGAGAGCAGAGACCACGACACTTACTCACGGACCTCCCGCTCCCCCCAGAGCTCCCTGGGGGGGACCCATCTCCTCCTGACTCCCCAGAACCAAAGGCAGCCACACCACCTCAGCAACCCTTCAAAAAGAGACCAAAGTAAGGCTGACTTCTTTTTTTTTTTTTTTTCCTTTGAGTCTCTTAAGTCCCCCAACTGGTTTGAGAGCTTTTTATTGAGGGAAGTGAGATGGGAGAGAAAACAAGTTCCTATTTCTGTATTATTCAGTATAGTGACTGTTTCCTGTAGGTTGTTTCACATTTGGACCCTCAGATAAAGGCAGCTTGCCCCATTTATTTGAGAATTAATGGTAGAAGTTGCTGGAGTGTGTCATGTCCAATCCTCAGCCACATCTACCCCAAAAGCTCTTTTCTCTTTGATTTAGCCAGAAGCAACATCTGGATGAGCATTTCTGTATAAAGCCCTTGTTCCTTTCAAAAGTTGGTTGTTCCAAATTGGAGATTTGGATTCTTCATGCACTTCATGGTTGAAGTGTTGGCCGTGGAGCTGCAGTGGCACAGGGTGCCCAGAGCAGCTGTGGCTGCCCCTGGATCCCTGGCAGTGCCCAAGGCCAGGCTGGACAGGGCTTGGAGCAGCCTGGGACAGTGGAAAGTGTCCCTGCCCATGACTGGATCATATTTCATGTCCTGTCCAACCCAAACCATTCTGAGATTCCACAATTCCACATTCAATGCATAGAGAACTTCCCCTGATAACAAATTTAAGCAGTTACAGAGGGAGTAAAATCCCCTGATGTTTTGTACAGAGTTTTAAATAAAAAAATCAAACATCCAGCATCCTGCAAAATACCCCAGACATTCATTTTTGCCCTGCTGTAGTGTGATAATGCCATCCAGGATAATATTTCTGTATTGGGTGTGGTTGGGATTATCCAGCAAAAACACAGTAAAGTGAACATTCCAATTCTCGAGGTGCATTCTGATTTAGGGTCATTTGGGGAGAAATACAAGCATCATATGGCCAACCCAGGACAGAGTGCAAAGCCGAGGTGCCTGAGGTCGCTGTTGTGTTTTAGGGATTAACTCAGTGGAGCAGGTGGGGTTATTTTTGTGGGATGGCACTGAGCTGGAGCCCTCAGGTGCCTCACAGAGCTCTTCCCTCCTGCAGAATCTGTTGTCCTCGCTACGGGGAGAGGAGGCAGACGGAGAGCGACTGGGGCAAGCGCTGCGTGGACAAGTTCGACATCATCGGGATAATCGGAGAAGGGACGTACGGGCAGGTGTACAAAGCCAAGGACAAGGACACAGGTGAGCAGGGCTCCAGCTCAGTTCCACTTCGTGGGTGTGCTCAGCTCCCTGCCAGTGCTGCTCCACAGTGACAAATGCCTGCAGAGCAGAAGAGCAGGAGCTCTGGAATCTTGAGTTTAGTGCCCGGGTTCCTGCTCTGCTGGAGAGATCCTGTGCCCTGGGGTGTGGTTTGATGCCTGGTCAGAAGATTGTGGTGGCCACAGGTGCCAGCTGAACCCCTGCTTTTTAAATTGTCAGATTTTATTGCAGCACAGCTTGGGAAATTCCAGGGTAAACTTCTGTTCCCTCTTTGTGGTGGAGCAGTGTAGGATTAAGCCCTTTTCTGACCCAGAGATGGGGCAACTGAGAAGTATTTAAAAACCTTGATTCTATTTTCAGTCTCACGAGGAGGGTGAGACAATACAGATGTTATAATTCACGCCATCACAATCAGAATCCCCCTCTTTCTTAATTACAGTATACTATAAGCATTTCTTATCAGCTTTTCCACACCATGCTGTAAATGTCTTAAAGACAATTATCTAAAATTACTCTTCGTGGATCCTACTACAATGCATTTTTCATAGTCCTATTTCTCCAAAGGATCTAGCCTTTTTTTGTAAGGCCTCTACAAATCCCATTTCTCAGAGAGCAGGTTAGGAGAAGCACAGGTGTCAGGTGAGAACTCCTAGCCGAGCGACTGAACTAAAATGAGCAGGGTGGGCATTTTCCATGCTTGGGGCTGCTCCCAGTTTCCCTGGGGGTGCAGGTGAGCAGGCTGTGACCCCGCTGTGCCCTGCAGGTGAGCTGGTGGCTCTGAAGAAGGTGCGCCTGGACAATGAGAAGGAAGGATTCCCCATCACGGCCATCCGCGAGATCAAAATCCTGCGGCAGCTCATCCACCGCAGCGTGGTCAACATGAAGGAGATCGTCACGGACAAACAAGATGCACTGGATTTCAAGAAGGACAAAGGTACAGTTGGCTGCAGGGGTGGTTTCCATTCACCACAGATTTGATTCAGCCTCTTGGTTTAGTGGCAGACGTGGCTCTGGGGTGGATTTGTTTCTTTGTGTTCCTCCTACGGTTCCAGAGAGGTTGGATCTGGCTCTGGCCTCGCCTCAAAGGACAGATTCCAGTTGGAGTGAGTTGATCAAAGGATGATTGCATTCCTGCAGAGTCACAGGAGAGCAGTCTTTTAAAAAAAAAGCTTTTACAGGGTCACTTTTAACACTGATTAGTGGCAACAAACTTACTAATAGTGTGAAAAGTTCTTTGTCCTCAGTCACTGTGGAAAAAGAGAGTTTTAGCATCCCACTGGCTCTTGTTTGGGATCTTCTCTTCCAGGAGAGAGAAGGGAACACAAGTTCAAGCCATGCACGGCAGTAGTCCTTCAACAAATTCTCTTGTAAGAAAATAGGTAAATGAAGGTAAATGTGGCCAGAACTTCAGAGGAATTTATTTTGAGTGTTATTTCATTTCAGATCTCAGCTTGGAGGGGCTACTTTGCTGTTTTGGGGCTTTTTTACCCCTTGAGGGAAAAGGACACCCAGTAAGCCCCAAACAGCAAAGGACTGCTAAAAAAAAACCAACTTCAGCAGAATTGTGCACAATAAAGACTCTTTCAACAATTTAATCTCCTTTCATTCCTCCTCTTTTTTGTGTATCTCCTTTTATTTTCAACCATTTCTCTGTTTATTATCCCAGGTGCCTTTTACCTTGTGTTTGAGTACATGGACCATGACCTAATGGGGCTGCTAGAATCTGGCTTGGTACATTTCTCAGAGGACCATATCAAGTCTTTCATGAAACAGTTAATGGAGGGTCTGGATTACTGTCACAAAAAGAATTTCCTTCATCGAGACATCAAGTGCTCCAACATCTTACTGAACAACAGGTAACCTGGGAGTGGATCCACTTGGAGATCTCTCCAAGCTCTTTTCTCCAGGTTTAGCTGTGAGCACTCAGTGCTGTCCTCACCTTGGGTGTGCTCAGGAGGTGTGACAAGAGTCTTGTCCATAATTACAACCAAATGTCTCAATATCCACCTAAAAAACTTCTCTGGGCCATTGGCCTGTTGGGAAGGATTTGTGATACAGATGACACTGAATTATTGATGGGGTTTTGGTTTAGTTTTTTTTTTTTTTACTTTGTATTTCTTTGAAGCATTCAGTCAGAAGTGGAGAATTAAGCCTGGCATATCCAGCAGTAATTCCTGCACACGTGGCTTTGTGAGGCTTTTCTGCTGCATTGGGGAGTTTCCTCACCCTTTAACTGGGATTTAAGTAGGAGTTGGGTTCTGATGGGTCCCTGACAGCTCAATACAATCCATAATTCTGTGATTTTAAGTGTGGTTTAAACCAGGGTTTTGGATTTTTTTTTTTTTTTGTCTTTCAGTGGGCAGATCAAACTTGCAGATTTTGGGCTCGCCCGACTCTACAGCTCAGAGGAGAGGTGAGGAAGGGGAAAGGGTTTACCTGGGTGGGATGAGCTTCTTTCTTCTTAGTATCCACATAATCCCTCACTTGGAAGTCCTGACAAATTATTTGCAGTGAGATCATCCAGCTCCAGCTGTTGGACAGATACACTCCTGGCTGATGTTAATAATTTTTCACTAGAAGAGCAGCTCAGAAGGAGCCAGAACTTCTCTGCTTGCCTTTGACCTGCCCTGGAGCAGGATTTGCTCCAAGATCAGTCACCATTCAGTGATGGCAGCCTGCTGAGGGTCAGGGATTTTCAGTCTTGGGTACCTACAACAAGTCCTGATTCCTGTAAAAACCATGATATCTCCTCAGCTGGTTTTAACTCAGAAGTGCAGACACTTGAAACCCCCCCCCTGCTGCCACCAACAGGTGTAAGTGCAGCTGGGAGTAAAAAGGAGCAGTTTTCAGGGTTTTGTGGCTCTTGGGATGGGTTTTAATTTGTTTTTTTTTTTGCTTTGCAGCCGTCCCTACACCAACAAAGTCATCACGTTGTGGTACCGACCCCCAGAACTGCTGCTCGGGGAGGAGCGTTACACCCCTGCCATCGACGTGTGGAGCTGTGGGTGAGTCCTGCTGGCCTTCCCTGCCTCTGGAAGCAGCTCCTGAGCACTCCCCTGGCAGCTGCTCCTTGATTTGTGCCACTTCCCACAGCTGGATCTGTCCCATCCATGCAGGGTGTTAGGGTGAGACAGGAATACTTCACAGTGCTGTGAGGGACAGGGGGGTGTCCCCTCATCAAAACCACTTAGTAAAAACTCCTAGAATGAGGTTTTCCTTGGGTTTGAAATGAGAAAGGGTAAAGAACAGAATTTTCACTATTTAAAATGCAAACCAACCTGAGATTGATGTACCCTTGAGATCAAGAGGGGTGACACATTTGCCCTGTGCTGCTCCTTCCTTCAGTGTGTTTTTTAGAGATTTTTTCTCTAAACTCTTTAAGTTGCTGTTTGCCACTATTTTTTTTTTTTTTTCCAACTAAAAGGTTTTTAAGTAGGTATTTCAGGTTTCAGGAAGTTTCAGTACAGGAGGCTGGGCAGTTCAGCCACAAAGGTGGAACATTTTTCCAAGTGATTCAGAAGCAGAGACTGGAGGATTCAGCAGTAGAACTGAGGCTGGATTCCCCACAGTGTGCACTTCCCACTGGGATGTTCCCAGCTAAACTTCAGCAGGGTTTATGACACAAAGAGAGGTTGGGAAAACCAGTAATGAATCATAATTACTGACTGTGAGGCCCAGTTGCTGCTCAGTTCCTGTTGCACATGCACGGGGTTATTCCCATTCCAGGCAGGTGCTGGCACTGATCCCTGGTGCCTGAAGGAGAGATGTTGAGGGCTGCAGGAGTCAGAGGTGCTCCCTCTCTCCTCTTTTTCCCTCCCAGCTGTACAGGAGCTCTGTGTGCACAAATCCAGCTCCTCTGCTGGCCCTGACAGCCACAGGCAGCTGGGGATGTCTTGGGCCAGCAGAGGGAAGTTGAAAATCTGAACAAAAGCTGAACCTGGAGGAAATGAGAGCTCTGGGCTCTTTTCTCTTGTCACGTTGACACATCCTCCCTTCCCTGCAAAGAGTTAACGTGTCAGGGGCTTCCTGCACGGAGCAGCCACTTGCAGGAGGTGATTCCCAGGAGCCCAGGGCTGGGGACTCCATACACACAGGTCACTTTGTCACTACAAGCCCTGATGCAAATCACTCTCCTCAGGCAAAGCTGCTCCCGAGCACAAACGCTGCCGTGTTCAGACGCTCATCCCCAGGGTTCGCTGTCGTGACCTCTTGCTTTTCCTCCTTCCAGCTGTATCCTCGGGGAACTGTTTACAAAGAAGCCTATTTTTCAAGCCAATCTGGAACTGGCTCAGCTTGAATTAATCAGGTAAAGCTTTGCACACTCATGTCTGTGAGGGGAGGTGCTGCAGGAGCTGCTCTTGCACACAGGCAGCGAGTTAGAAGAGCCCTTGTTCTCTGACCTGCCTGGAGAACAGGGCCAGGAATGCAAATGGGAATAGTCAGGTGTCCACACCTACATCAGGTGTGTGGTTGCTG
The DNA here is from genome assembly GCF_026979565.1 of Vidua chalybeata. Lineage (NCBI taxonomy): Eukaryota > Metazoa > Chordata > Aves > Passeriformes > Viduidae > Vidua > Vidua chalybeata. The sequence continues at coordinate 940,592 of NC_071555.1, read as the reverse complement.
ATTTATGTACCCTCAGTAAACCTTGCTGTTTGCTGAGTCCAAAAATCACCAATCTGAATTACTTCTCACACTGAAAGCTTTAATCCTGGAAGGGTTTGGGGTGGAAGGGACCTTAAATCCCATCCAGTGCCAGCCCTGCCAGGGCAGGGACACCTTCCCCTATCCCAGGCTGCTCCAACCCCTGTCCAGCCTGGCCTTGGATACCTCCAGGGCTATCAAGTCCACAGCTTCTCTGGGCAACCTCTGCCAGAGCCTCACCACCCTTATTTTAAAAAATACTAAAATTTATTGAGCTTGGAAAGTTTAAACTAAGAAACATTAAGATTTAAAAATTTGTAGTAAGAAAAATAAAATGTCATTGTTTTTGAATGATTTATAAATTCCAGCTCAACATTTTCCTCTTCCTGACACCTCCTTTTTCAACACCTCATCTGAGCTGTGCCCAGCCCTGGGTTCTCCCTGCTGCAGGTTGCTTAAAAAGGTGATTTCCCTGGGGTTGGTGGCTCTGCTCCTCCTGGCTGAACCTCGAGTGCTGTGTCCAGTTCTGGCCCCTCAGTTTGGGAAGGACATGGAGGGGCTGGAGCGTGTCCAGAGGAGGCAGCGAGGCTGGTGAGGGGTCTGGAGCTCAAACCCTGTGAGGAACCACTGAGGGAGCTGGGGGTGCTCAGCCTGGAGAAAAGGAGACTCAGGGTGACCCCAGCACAGCTCCTGAAGGGTGGCTGTGCCCAGCTGGGCTGGGGCTCTTTCTCCAGGCAGCACTGGCAGAACCAGAGCACACAGCCTCGAGCTGCACCAAGGGAAATTTAGGCTGGATGTCAGGAAAAAGTTTTCTAGAGAAAGGTGATAAAGTTCTGGAATGGGCTGCCCGGGGAGGTGGTGGAGGCACCACCCCTGGAGGTGTTTCAGCAAGGCTGGAGGTGGCACTGGGTGCCAGGGTTGGGTTGAGGTGCTGGGGCTGGGTTGGACTCGATGACCTTGGAGGTCTCTTCCAACCCGGTCCTTCTGTTCTGTCCTTTGTACTCACAACATCTCCACGAGGTCATTTCCTCTGGAGTGGTCACCAGTGACAGCAGGACAAGAGGACACAGCCTCCAGCTGTGCCAGGGGGAGCTTGGGCTGGACATCAGGAAAGAATCCTTCACAGAAAGGGGGAGTGGGCACTGGCATGTGCTGCCAGGGAGGTGGGCACCGGCCCTGGAGGTGTTCAAACAAGGCTGGAGGTGGCACTGGGTGCCAGGGTTGGGTCGAGGTGCTGGGGCTGGGTTGGACTCGACGATCCTGAAGGTCTCTTCCCACCTGGGGATTGTGTGAGTGCTGTGAATTCCACCTGGCTGACTGTGCTTCCCTGCTCCCCAGCCGGCTCTGTGGGAGCCCCTGCCCAGCTGTGTGGCCAGATGTCATCAAGCTGCCCTACTTCAACACTATGAAGCCCAAGAAGCAATACCGGCGGCGCCTGCGCGAGGAGTTCTCCTTGTGAGTCGGGCTGGGCTCCGTGGCCCCTCTGCCAACACCTCATCCACCTCCAGGGAGGCTCCCTGGGGCTGGGGACTGCACTGGGAGCTCTCCTGAAGCGTGGCATCTTCAGGGGGATGTTCCCTGGGGAAGGGTCTGGCTGTGGGATAATCCTGTGGGAGTTGTGGCAGAGGTGCCTCTCATAAATGGCAAAATAGAGAGTGGAAATATCGTGGAATATCCTCAGCTGGAAGGGACCCACAGGGATCATCCAATGTTGCTCCAGGCCCTGCACACACCCCAGAAATCCCACTCTGTCCCTGAGAGCGATGTCCAGACGTTCCTGGAGCTCTGGCAGCCTCAGGGCTGTGCCCATTCCCTGGGAGCTGTTCCAGTGCCTGAGCACCCTCTGGGGGGGAAAAAAAATTCCCAGAATCCAGCCTGAACCTCGCAGGCACAGCTCCAGCCACTCCCCACAGCTGATGCCTGCCCTGCTGGTGCCTTTGAGCTGCTGCATCACGAGCTATGAGCTCTGGCTGTGTGGATTCCCCTTAGGCCCGAGGTGTCCTTCTGCCACTGAGCTTTCCCACACGTTTTCCATGAACTCATCCATGTTTCCCACTCTCCCCACAGCATTCCCTCGTCTGCCCTGGACCTGCTGGACCACATGCTGACGCTGGACCCTGGCAAGCGCTGCACAGCAGAGCAGGCCCTGCACAGTGACTTCCTGAAGGACGTTGACCTCAGCAAAATGGCACCTCCAGAGTAAGTCCCAGCTGCCATCCCCCTCAGTGAGCTTTGGGAAGGAAGACATGGTGTTCTTTTCAGTCAAAATTAGGATTTCTGGGTTCTTCTCTCAACTCTGCCCTTGTATTTGGTCATGTGGTTGAGCAAATGGCTTTTCCTGTGCTGTTGGTTTTCTGCCTGATGATAGGCTGGCTTTATAAAGCCCAGTTTAATGTTTGTAAGATGCTCTAAAGCTCTGCTGGAAGATGTGCAGGAGTAGATGTAGCACCACCCTGTCTCTGCCATAGAGAACTGCTCAGGCCTAATTAAGGCTGTGTGTTAATTGACTGCCAGAGCTGAGCAGTGTCTCTCAATTTTCATCCACTGCAATCAAGCAGATGATAAAACTCTGTCTGGTTTGTGTGAAAATGCAGCCACAGCTCTGGAGATCCCTGTTTCCTTCAATGTTTCTCAAGGAAGGGCCTTTCCTAACACTCCCAGAGCTTGGTGCCCCCACTGGTTTGTGTACCCTGCAGTGAGATCCCAGCACATTCAGGGATCAGATCCCAGTGCAAAGTAAATGATTTTTACACTGCCTTTCCTGGCTCTAGGACCTGCCCCTTCCTGTGCTGGTCTGGCTGCAGTCAGGGATTGTGGAATCCCAGGATGGTTTGGTTGGAAGGGACCTTAAAACTCATCCAGTACCACTCCTGCCATGGGCAGGGATGTCTTTCACTATCCCAGGCTGGTCCAACCTGGCCTTGGACACTTCTCAACTTCTCTGGGAAATCCATTCCAGCCCTTCAGCACCCTCACAGGGAGGAGTTTCTTCCCAATATCCCTTCCTGAGTCCATTTCTCTGTCTGTAAAAGTGGACCAACATTACATGGATCTACAGAGTTGCATCCTGCAACGGTTTGGGTGGGAAGGGACCTTAAATCCCATCCAGTGCCACCCCTGCCATGGGCAGGAACACCTCCCACCATCCCAGGGTGGCTCCAAACCCCATCCAAGCTGGCCTTGGCCACTTCCAGGGATCCAGTGGCAGCCACAGCCTCTCTGGGCAGCACCATCTGTGCTAAGGGCTTCCTGTGGGTTTGGGTGATTCCCTTGGCTTCCCTGCCACGTTTCTCTCTCTCTTGCAGCCTCCCCCACTGGCAGGATTGCCACGAGCTGTGGAGCAAGAAGCGCCGGCGGCAGCGGCAGAGCGGGATGGCCGTGGAGGAGCCTCCGGTATCAAAAGTTTCTCGGAAAGAAACTACCTCTGTTACAAGCACAGACACTGTGAAAAACAACAGCAGTCCTGTGCCCCCCCAGCCTGCCCAGCTCAAAGCAGAGCCTGGTGCTGCAGATGCTGTAGGTCAGTGCCCACCTGGGTCTGGAAAAGGCTCCCGGCGTGTTCCCTCCCTGGGTGTGGGAGGTTTGGGTCTGTTTTTAAGCCAGTCTGGTTCTTTCACCTCTAATTCTGCAGAAAGGGCGTTCCAGGCTCTTCCTGTCCTCGTTTCTTTTATTCTTTCTTTTCTTTTTTTTTTTTTTTTTTCTCCTCTTTCTGCTGTGAAGACGCAGAAGGTTCTGTCTGGTCTTCAGAAGTCACTGATGAGCTGACTGTGAATTTTTTCTGAGCTGTGTTATTAGTTCTAAAAGAGGCTGAATGATGAAAGGAGTTGTTGAGTCACTTCAGCCAGTGGAGAAACAAATCATAGGAATCATAGGCTGGAAGGTGGAGACATGTCCAGGCTGTGCAAATGAGCTGAAGTTTGATCTTGTTGATAAATTATATGAAGATTAGGTGTGGGAAGTGTCAGGCTGGTGGACAAAAATGAACATTATTGCACTTTGCTGCAGAGAAGGTCATCCAGACTGGCAGGACCTGGACTTGTGCACTGTTCCAAGCAGTGACCAACCCCCCCTGTGCACAGAAAATAGTTGGAGGGGAGGAATGTGGATTTACACAAAGCTGCCCTGATTGTTCTGTAGAAGCCTTACAAAAACCCAGATATGGGCTAAGGCTTCCTTTGTGTCCAATGCTGTGCTGACAAGTAATGAGGAAGACAGTTCTTGCTCCAGGGAATGCACAATCCATGTGTTCAGTGAAACATGGCAGATGGACAAAAGGTGGTGCTTGGATTAACAAACAGCTGGGAAAAGAATGTCCCGTTCTCCATTGCCTACCAGCAAGAAAAGCTCCATTTTGAGCTGCTGAAACCAAACCCTTGCACCCTTATTCCCAAAAAGTTCCAGCGTCACTGTCACTGTGAAGGGACACCCTTGTCACTTGTCACTGGGCTGTGAAGGGAGGTGATGCCACTCCCAGGATGTATTTTAGGATAACCTGGATCCTTGCAGGTCAGGACAGAGTCCTGTGATCCCAGGCCAGCTCCCAGTAAGGAATTGCCTTCTGCTTGACCTAATTCCTTGTGCTGTGTCAGGGAACACACCCTTCCTCCATCCCAAAGAGCAGCTCAGCTCCATCCTGGGAAACCTTCCCGGTGCAGGAGGGAGTGATTTGGATCTGTGGGGTCCTCAGGAGGGACCAAGCTGTGATTGCCCTGCTGGGAGCTCGGGGCTTCCATTGCCATCCTCATCCATTGCCCCCCACCATAGCCTGGTATCCTTGGGATGCCCCCACTTCCCAAACCCGGGAATGGGGCAGTTTGGCTTGGCTGAGCTGATTGTGTGCTGTGGTTTTGGGGAGGTGTGGGGGCAGTGCAGCAGCAGCAGCTCTGTGGGTGCAGTGTGTGTGCAGTACCACGGGGTGCTGCTGCCGTGCCGCATCCCGAAATCCTCCTCACGGAGCATCCCTGCCTTCCCCCAGCCTGGGGACACAGACACAGGGTGGTCAAGTGCTGTGGGATGTGGGGAAGGGGTCTTCAGTGCTGTGGGATGTGGATTTTGGCTGTGGGATGTGGAAAAGGGGCATTCAGTGCTGCAGGATGTGGAGACAGGATGTTCAGCACTGTGGGACATGGAAAAAGGATGTTCCTTGCTGTGGGATATGCAGAAGGGGTGTTCATTGCTGGGGGATGTGGATCATGGCTGTGGGATGTGGGGAGCAGGTGTTCCTGGCTCTGGGATGTGAAGAAGGGGTCTTTATTGCTGTGGGATGTAGATCTTGGCTCTGGGACATGGGGAAGTGATGTTCCTGTCTGTGGGACATAGAACAGGAGTGTTCATTGCTGGGTGAGGTGGATCATGGCTGTGGGACATGGGGAAAAGGTGTTCCTGGCTCTGGAATTAGGATCATGGCTGTGGGATGTGGGTAAGGGCTGTTCCTGGCTGTGGGGTGTGGGGAGGGGATGTTCCTGGATGTGGGGTGTGGGTAAGGGCTGTTCATGGCTGTGGGATGTGGATCAGGGCTCTGGCATGTGGGGAAGGGCTGTTCATGGCTGTGGGATGTGGATCAAGGCTCTGGCATGTGGGGAAGGGCTGTTCATGGCTGTGGGATGTGGATCAAGGCTCTGGCATGTGGGGAAGGGCTGTTCCTGGTTGTGGGGATATGGGGAAGGTCTGTTCATTACCACGTGCAACACCAGGATCCCAACCCTCACCTGCCCGGTGGTGCTCCCCGTGTGTCCCGCAGGCCTGGGCGACATCACCCAGCAGCTGAACCAGAGCGAGCTGGCCGTGCTCCTGAACCTGCTGCAGAGCCAGACCGACCTGAGCGTGCCGCAGATGGCCCAGCTGCTCAACGTCCACTCCAACCCCGAGATGCAGCAGCAGCTGGAGGCTCTCAACCAGTCCATCACGGCCCTGACCGAGGCCACGGCGCAGCACCACGAGCCCGCGGCGGCGGCGGCGGAGGAAGCCATAGAGGAGCCGCCTGCGGAGGTGCCCGAGGAGCAGCAGACTCCGGAGGCAGCCAGCGCTCAGGGAGACATGCAGAACGTGCTGGCCGTTCTGCTGAGTCAGCTCATGAAGAGCCAGGAGCCTGGGATAACCCTGGAGGAGAGCAACGGGGAGAAGAGCAGCGAGCAGCGGGGGCCCAGGAAAACCCCGACGAGGCATCCCGAGGAGAGCACAGGTAAATAACGGACACAACCTGGTGTGAGCAGTGAGAGCATCCCAGAGAGCGCTGCTGGTTGAGCTGCAGCCAGGAATGAGACCTTGGAGTGTCGGGAGAGAGGCAGCAGGGGAGTGGATGGGAGGAGGGAAGGGGATAGGATGTGCTTGGACATCAGGAGGAAAGACCCTGACCCCCCCCCCCATCCCTGTGGTAAGTGCTGGACTGCTCAGGAGGTTGAACAGCTGCAAACAGCCCAAACAGGCAAATATTACCCTAAAATCCACGAGTGCTCCACTGTGAGTGGGCCAGTGAAGATGAATTGGAGGTTTTGGGGTTTGCCCAAAAATGCAAGGGAAGTTTGGAGGGTCAGTTCTTCCTCAACCCCCCCCCAGCAATCAGTTTGCACGTCCAGGGAGTTTTTTTGCGCAGGATGCTGCTGCACCTCTGCATTTTTTCCCAGCTTTTTTTCACCATCCCCTCCCTGCCCTCTTAATAAATAAACCTGCAGAGATGATTTTAAAGAGCTGAAATAGTGGTGAGTGCTGAAGGGAGGGATAGTGGCAGCTGCGTAGGTAAAACCTGAGCATCCATAAGTGCCTGGTTCTACCTGGAGCTGATTTTTGAGCCCTGAAACTCATCAGCTCCTAAAGCTGAACCCAAACTGCTGCTTCTTATAGTGAGAGTTTAAAACACCCTGCTTGTGTCAGTGAGCTCTCGGATTTCCTTTCCAAAGGTGAGTGTAAATGTCTCCATGTCTTTTTTTTTTTTTTTTTTTTGTTTCTTTTGATTTTTTGAATTTATTAGCAACAGCCTGTGACGACCTCACCAAATTGTAGAAGCGCCTCCTGAGTATGTCTCAGACTCTCCGGGGAGCCTGTTTTGGCCCGATCCCACCTCCTGCAATGTAGCTGAACGTGCTGTGTTCTCGTGCCTTCAACACCCGCCCACCACGAGCCAGTTGTGATCGTGCTTTTTTTTTTTTTTTTTTCCTTCTTTTTTTTCTTCTCTTTTTTTTTTTTTTTTTGTTGTTGTTGTTGCCCTAGTCCTGGAAGATAACTAGGTTACTTGTAGAGCAGATGGAATTCGATGCCGTTGTTCTCTGTTGATAATTCTTTGGAATGATTTGCTGTCCCCCAGATCAGCTTGGCTTTACAAATTTTACCTGAAGATTGGTTTATTTTTTTTTTTTTCTTTTTTTTCGTTGTTGTTTTATTTTTCTGGATTTCAATACAATCTAGTTTTCAAAGTGGACTGATGGATACGGGTGGAGGGGTGGTCCTGGAAGACTACTGGTTTTCACAATAAAGTTTGACCTTTTTAATAACCAGTTTTGCCAATGATTTGAGGATCTGATTCCAACAAGGTGTCCATGGGCTCTGCCATCGCCAGTAATTCCTTCCCCCGTGGGCGAGGGAGAGGAGGCAGCTCAGGTGTGTTGCTCCAGAGGAGGCAGGGCTGGTTTTGGGAGTGGAGCAGGTGCTGGGAGCAGGTCGTGTCCCCTCCCTGCAGCCGTGGCACTGCCTCAGGGGAGGGTCAGTGCTCTGCTCCCTCTCCCACCTCCCAGCCAGGCCCCTTTGTGCTTCCTCGGCCTCACAGGGGGGGGCTGGGGGTAACAGAGCTTTGTTCTTCCAGGAGGGAAATGAATTCTGATCTGGGAGGAAATCAGGGGTGAAGGGGCAGGGGGGAGGAAGGCTTTTCTCCTGCTCAGGACAGTCTGTACGCTCGTGCAAATATTCGGGGGGGCGAGCTTGTTTTGGACTCTGTTGGCAAAGTCGGGCAGCAGGGCTGGGGTGGGTGGGAGAAGGGGGCAGGAGCGGGTGCCCCGCTGCCCTCGGGGTGCTGAGGGGGCACTCAGGAGCTGGCAGCCGTGTGCTGGGCTCGGGTTTGTGTTGGTGCAGTGCAGCACACCCCGGCCACGCTCCGTGAGCCGCCCCTGGAGCCGGAGCCGGGCGGTGCCGCGTCCCTCGGGCACCGCGGGGAGCGTGGGCTGGCGTGTGGCTCCACATCTGCCTCCTGCTCGGAATTAGCCTTTGATCCGGAGCGGGAATTCCCTGCACGGCTGCCCAGGTGTTAGGACAGCTGTTTGCCGGCGAGTTGGGTGCGCGGGGCCGGGGCGAAAGCGTTAATGAACGTTGTTAATGAACGTTGATCTCCCAGCCAGCGTTCAAACTCTCCCTCCGCCTCTTCCCAGAGCATCCCAGAGCGGGCGGCCTCGGCAGGGATTGGTTTGATTTGCTTAGAAATGTCTTTGTGTCTGTTTGAAACGGTGTTTAAAAGAAGTCACCCTTCCACAGCGTGTCCTCCTGGCATTGTCCCACCAGAGAAGAGACCCCCCGAGCCCCCCGGACCGCCGCCGCCTCCTCCCGTGCCCGAAGGGGATCTCTCCGGAGCAGCCCAGGAGTTGAACCCGGCCGTGACGGCTGCGCTGCTCCAGCTCCTTTCCCAGCCGGACCCGGAGCCGCTCGGCCACGCCACGCAGGAGCCGCCGGCCCCGCGAGCCCCGGACTACGGCCGCTCGCACCCCGCCAGGACTTACAGCACCGACAGCTCCGAGGGGGGATTCGGTGCCGAGGAGCTCAATCCGGGCCAGACTCTGCTAGAACCTTCTGCCCAACCCCTGGGGAAAAGCAGGACCTTCTTGGGCTCCGTGAGCCACCTCGGGGAGAGCAGCAACTACCAGGGCACGGGCTCGGTGCAGTTCCCGGGGGACCAGGACCTGCGCTTCGCCAGGGTCCCCGTCAGCATCCACTCGCTCGGGCAATCCTTCAGCAAATCCGAGGGGAGCAGCAACAACGCGCTGGTACACGCAGAGGCCAAAATGCAGAGTTACGGCGAGCTGGGGCCGGGAGCGGCCGGTTCCAGTGGGGCAGGAACAGGTCACGGCTGGGGTGCCCCAACCCAGGCGCCGTCTTCCTACGGGAAGGCGTTCCGAGGGCCTGGCCGAGTGCCTCCACGGGGGGGCCGGGGCCGGGGGGTTCCCTACTGAGATTCCTGGGATCCCCCCCCTTGCCTCTCCTCCTTTAGCCACAGGACTTGATTTTTTTTTTTTTTTTTTTTAATTTTTTTTTTTACCTTTTTTTTTTTTTTTTTTTTTTTTTTTTTGGCCAGAGCAAGGTCTCGTCCGCATTTCAGCTGCTGCAGAGCTCCCTGGGCATCCCTCCCTTGCTCGGGAGCTGCCAGGGGGTCCCCACTGGCCTCCCCGGCTTGGTTAGTGACAAAAATAATCCCAACCCCGCAGCAAACTGAGCCAGGAGGGGGGGGGGATTGATGGAAAAGTAGGAGTGGAAGGAAGAAGGAATTTTAAAATGCTGTTTCCCCAGGCTGGGCACTGGAGTTTGCCGATGGGTCAGGGAGGGCTGGGGGGAAGCTGCTTCCCAAAGCGGTTTTGTTTTTGTTGTTGTTGTTTTGTTTGTTTTCCCCATTTCCTTAAGGAAAAAAAAAAAGAAAGAACAAATGAAAAGGGGAATTTGTCGATGCAGAGGCACCTGGATGGGTTATCCCAGCCGTGGGGACCTGGCATGTGACACTGGTTGTGTTCAGTTTATCTGATGTTGCTTTCTTTCCTTAAAGCACCTGGTTTTCCCTCTGCTCCAGGGCCAGTCCTGTCCCCTGTGACAGCAGCCTTAGTACATTGATTTTTGGGAAGGGTCTCTGGGTGTTGGATCCCTCCTGCTGTAACTTGGCAGTGGGAATTCCCTTTTATTTTTGGGCTTGTTTTTTTCTTCTTTTTTAAATTTTTTTTTGAAGAGCCGAGGAGAACACCTCCCTGAAAACCAGGGATTGTTTGTAACTTTCAGAACCCTTCAAGAATTAAAAAAAAAAGGAACCGAAAATCCCAGCATCTGGTGGGATTTGCCACCAGATGGGAGCGATTTGTCCCCGGAATCCTGGGCCAGTGCTGCCCACCCTGCCGAGGTCGGTCGCATCTCAGCCCTTTGAGGTTTTCCAGGTGTTCCTGTGTCATTCCCATGAGCATATTTCTATTTTTGTTGTTGTCAAGGAAGTATTTACGACGGATTTTCTCCTCCCACAGACCCTTGCGCTGTTCATTTCAATGAGACTTAAAAAGAGATGAATAAAACAAAGGTACCTATTTATCAGCTTTTTTTTTTTTTTTCCCCGAGTAGACCTTTCCTATGGAAAACATTTAATTTTAGAGCCGACAGTTCTCGAGTGTTAAAGGGGAGGGGAATTTTGGGGTGGGCCGAGAGACCTTCTTGCTACTAACAGGATTTAATTTCTTTTTTATACAGAGAGATAAATTTAAATAAATGCACCTGAATAGGTGATGCTTCTCCACCTGGGGAGATCCTGCCTTACCCAGCTTTGCCATGGGAGGAAGGAAGGGAGAGAAATTAAATATATAGATATATTTTTTATTTTTATTTGCTGGTGATATGCAGGGACCGGCAGCTCCCAGCACTGAGGAGCAATGCTGAATTTGCAGAATTCCCACTGGAAATTTGTAGGGTTTGGGATTTTTTTTTTTCTGTTGTTGTTGGTTTGATGATTTTTTTTTTTTAACTTAGTTTATGCCTGATGTGCAGAGAGAAAAAAAGAGAAGTTCTGTGAGACACAGAGTGCACTGGACCCACCGAGGGGCTTTAGGAGGGGTTAATTTCTCGATTTCCCCTTTTCCTGGCACCAGCTCCAGGCTGCCATGGAGCTGCTGCTGCTGCTGCTGTTCCTTTTCTTCCCAATCCCATCCTCTTTGGAAGGAAAGGTCTCGTTCCTGTGCTGAATCCTCTTAGGAAGCCGATGCCTATTTATTGTCTCTCCAGACTGGCACATTCCCAGGAAAGCTGCCGGGAACGAGCCGTCCTCCACCTCCCGCTGTCGTCCTGGCTTTGGGGCCCCAGTTTGGGGTGGTTAGGGGTCGACAGTCCCAGTTCAGGGGTCGACAGTCCCAGTTCAGGGGTCGACAGTCCCAGTTCAGGGTGGCCTTTCCCAGCTGGCTCTCCCCAAGTGCCCTCTGGCCCAGCTCCAGGGCTGGGAAGGGCCCGGCGGTGGCTGCCAGGGCTCCTGTGCCCTGTCCCAGCCCCGGCGAGGGATGGACGCTCCAGGCATCTGTTCCCTGCTCCGTGGCAGCTGCCAGCTGTCCCCGGGGGCTCCTGTGGAAGGTGATTCTGCCATTCCCTTCTCTGAGCCCCCTACTTTCCAGGGAGGGACTCCTTGTTCCACTCCCAGTGGCTTTTCCTAACTGGTCCCAGCACGAGCCTTTCCATCCCTGCCGGGGCCACGGGACCCTGCGGGGTCTGGGGGGAACCAGCCTGGCCAGGTCCTGGGGGGGCTGTGGGGCCACTCCTGGCTTCCATCACCTCTTTTTATTCCCCCCCCCCCCATCCTTTTATTTTTTTTTTTAATTTTACCTTTTTTTCCGATGCTCTGCACAAGGAAGACAAAAGGATTCACGGTGTTGGGTGGGATTTGTGCGTTGGGAAGGATTTAAGCTGGTGCAGTTACAGACAAGGGGCCGAGGGCAGCTCCCCCCTCCTTCCCCCCATCCTGCCTCTGGGTTCAATCCCAAACTCTCCCGCTGTAGCAGTTCCCAGCAGAGAAGCCTCTGGCCAGACTCTTACTGTACCTCTCCCGAGTTTCCTTTGGAGACCGAGCGCGCCTTTTTCGGTTGTACCTTTGTCTCTGTACAGATATTTTGTAATATATTAAAATTTTTTTCTTTTCAGTTTATAAAAATGGAGAAGTGGAGATTGGAAAATTAAATATTTCCTGTTACTGTATCTTGGTTGCCTTTTGCTCCGTTGCTTCCCGTAGCCTTTGAAATCACACGGTAACTTGTGTTTTCCTTGGAAAGCCTTTTATTCCCTCCTGGTGAGAGGGGTGGGATTTGGCATTGCCAGCCTCTGCAAGCCCCCAAATTCCACTCTCTAATTAAGCTCCAAGCCATCATTAGCCCTGGGTTTCCCCCTGCTCAAAGGGGTGTTGGTGGGAGATGCCCGAGCTGGAGCAGGGGATGGTTTGGTTAAGGTGAGAATAGGAAACCCAGAGCTGACAGGAAGGTGGGAGAGGGGACGGCGCTGCAGGAATGGGAAAGGGAAGGATTGAGGTTGAGATTTGGCCCAAACCCTCTTCCAGCTCCTGGCAGGCCTCAGGGCACTGGAGAGGACCCCAGGGTGCCTGGAGGGGATGGATTGTGCTGCAGCCTCAGCCATGAGGGCAGGGCAAGGGCGCTGTGCCTGTGTCATCCCTCCCTCCATCCCCTTTCCTCCACGGAAACCCCTCCATGCCATTTCTCTGTGCTGCTCCCAACCCCATCGTGGCTCCTGAAGGATTCAGGAAGGTTTGTCCCAGCGCTCGTGTGGCGGGCAGGAATTTGGGATGGTGGGAGCCATCCCGGAATCGCCTCCTTCGTGCTCGGTTGAGGCTCGGACAGAGCCCCCCTGAGGTGAGGGGGAGCTGGAGGGGCTGTGGCTCCCCAGGCCGTGTCCGTGCCTCAATCCCCGCCGAGCCCGGCCGCCCTCTCCCGTTCCAGCCCCGGCTTTGTCGCTCTCCTTTCGCCCGGTTCCGATCCCTGCGCTGACACGTCTTAAAATAATATCCCTGTGCAGATGGTGGGGGGGCGGCGGGCGCTTCCCGGTGCCTGGCAGAGCAGGAGCGAGCCCCCCGCGCCCACCCGGCCTCCCCTGATTTATGGAGGGGGCAGCTGGGCCCCGTGCACTCGGCTGGATCCCTAATCCAGCCCTCCTGGTCCCTGCCCGCGGCTCCGCCGGGCTCCGGGGCCTCACCCGGCGCGGCAGAAGGGACGCGGTGCCGTCCCGAGCATCCTCACGTCCCACCTTCCCTTCCCGCTGCCGGCAGACAAAGCCCCACGTGGCCCCGGCTCCTGCGGCATCCCGATCCAAAGGTGACCAGGCCGTTTTAGCCCATTTAATTTATTTTGGCATTGAACTTCCTCGGCAGCAGCTGCCGTGCCAAATGGCCGGGGGCTGCCCGGAGCCGGCGCTGTAAATCTCCGGCGTTCGGCGCTTCCCGGTTGGATTATTCTCGTTGGAGCCGCGGCTGCTCCATCCCGACATTCCTGGCTGCTCCATCCCACCGTTCCATCGGCTCGAAATGTGGGATCTGGCGCGGCTCTCCTTCCTCCTCACCCCCGCAATGCTCTCACGGCGCTGGGGTTGTGGTGGTGGCACCGTCCAGCTCCGCTGCCATCGGCTTCCTCCGACCCCGGAGCTCCGGGCACGGCCCTTGGAGCCCAGCGCCTGCTCCGGGACTGGGGATGGAATGCTGAGGAGGAGGAGGAGGAGGAGGAGGAAGACGGGGCCTTCCCATGGAGCAGATCACCGCGGGACACCCGCATCCCGCGGGATCCTGTCGGGAGCTGCGCCTGGAGCAGGCCTCGCACTTCCCGGGCGGATGTCGCGGCGCACACGCGTGTGACAAGGTGTGCGCACACCTGGGGTGGCACACGCGTGTTCACACGTGTCCGGGGGGGTGACTGTCACCAGGTGTCGCTCTCGGCACGGCCACCACCTCCCACCGCGTCCCCGTCCTCCTCCTCCTCCTCCTCCTCCTCCTCTCCGGCTATATTTGTCCTTCCAGCTGCTCCGGCTGTCGGCATTAAAGGTTTTTCATCCAATTTAGACGTTTCCTTCCAAAAATCCGTTCACACCTTTCCCTGGCATTTGGAAAGGGGAAAGAAGAAAAGGACTGAGAAGGATAAAACCACCCAAAAAAAAAAAACCCTTGGAGGTGTCGGAGGCCGCAGATGGGGGATGGACGAGGTGTTGGGGTTGAATTTTGGGGGGAAGGATGGGGTGTGAGACCCCCCCCGGTATTATCCATCCCATGGCACCCTGCATTTCCCATCCCTTGGGATCAAGATGCCACGTTTTGAGGGCACGGGTGGGTTTTGGGTGGCGGCACAGGCATGGATGGGGTCTGGTGGGCATGGATGGGGTGTGGATTCCTCGGGCGGGGAGGGGGTGGCACAGTCCCTGTGCCATGGGGCCACCTGGCCCCGTCCCCTCGCACTGGCAGCTTGATTAAAACCGCGGCGCGGGCGGTGGCACAGCTGGTGCCTCCTGCCAGCCCCCGGAGCGGGAAGCACCCGCCATTAGCAGCTCCAATTAGCGGGAACGTGGAGCCGGGGGGGGGTCCCCAGCCCCGCGTGCCCCCCGGTGCCACCTCCCAGGGACGCTGCAGCCGGGCTGGCATCGCCCACCCCATGTCCCAGTCCCCGTGCCGAGGCGGTGGCAGTGCCAACGCTCCTGTGCCATTCTGCCCAGCCAGGGCTGAGCACGCCTCGATTTTGGGGACGTTCCCCTCGCGGCCGCCGTGCCCGCTGCCACCGCATGCCACCTGCCAGGCCCGGCCTGTGGGAGTGGGACAGGCGGGGTGACCCCACCCCGGAACCGCAGCGACCGCAGCGGGCACCTGGATGGGGACAGGGCCCTGGCACGCCCGTGGTGGCAGCGGGGACAGGACCTGGCACCGCACTGCGGGCGGGCACATCGCCCTCCCCGCTGCCACCGGCACAGCTGAGCCAAGGCGCGGGGGGGCTGTGCCTGCACGCTTTCACCTGCCATTTAATTGGATGTATTTTTAATTAATGGCGCCTCTGGGACCAACATGAGACAACATGATCTCTGAATAGGGGCAGGGGAGGAATTGGGGCCGCGGGAGGATTGGGCCGCCGGGTGCCCTTACGCGCCAAACGCTGCCATCAATCACCCCCTACTTTTCGGCTCTGGACTTTTGGCTGGGGCTCAAGGCGGGCGCCGGGGCCACCCCCCGCTGCCGCCTGGCACTCGTGTGACGAGCAGCACGTCCTCAGCCACGGCTGGCGAGGGTGGTGGCGGAGGTGGCCGCTCGCCGCCGCTTTTGCCAGCAAATCCTGCCCCAAATCTGCTCTTGGGAGGATCCCTGGGTCACGGGAGGCATCTGGGGGGCTCCCAACCCCTCTGCTCCCCCTGCCACGAGTGCTCTCGGTGCTCCCTGTGCCACCATCGTTGTTTTGTCCCTCCCTTCTGGCTCTGGGGAGGGGACACAGCTGGGTCTGGGGTGTTCCCCCCACCTTCTGGCACAGCCCGGGGGGGGGGCTCGGCCGGGCGGTGGTGCCGGGGCAGCTGCCCAGCCCCGCGAGGGCCGGCGGGGCTCGCCCGTGGCAGGTGCCGCGGCGCAATGTAGGGCAGCATTAATATTTAGTGGCACTGGGGGGGTGGCACAGCTGCCTCCTGCGCTGGAATGCAGACGGCAGCCAGCGGGGACGGCGGCCACCACTGCCACCACACCCCCCCAGCCGCCGTGGCGACCACACCTCCTTGGTCACTTCTGCCACAAAACCCCCTCGGCCACCATGGTCCCCACGGCCCCGTGGAGAAACGGGGGGCACATCACCGAGGGGGGCACAGCCCCCACAGATCCCAGCTCTTGGCTCATGGGGGGTGGAAAAGTGGTGGCCGAACTCCAGGTCCTTGAAGCCACTGGCCACATGAGAGGGAGAGGAAGATGCTGGGGGTCCCAGCCTGGCTGTGTTGTGGCCCTGGGCTGGCTCCCCAGTGCTGGGGCAACCAGCCACAACGCCACCGTGGTGTCAGGGTGATGGTGGCACATGGTGGCCTTGGCATTTTCCAGCCAAGTGTGGTGTCATCAGAGCTCAGCCCTGTGCCCTGCGACACCGGTGACAGCGGCCACGGCTGGAGGGCTCGGACCCACCTTGCCCGGCACGCCTGGATGCTCTGCCGGGAGCAGGCGGGGCCTGTGCCACCGGCCCTTCTCCCTGGTGAGTGGGGGTGGCATGTGAGCCCTGGGGGTGGCCCTCGCCATGGCCAGACCCTGAGCATGGCCAGATCCTTGCCACGCCAGAGCCCTCAGCAGGCCTGGGCCATCACCACAGCCAGACCCTTGCCCAGGCCAGACCCTCACCGTGGCCAGACCCTCGCCACGGCCGGACCCTCGCCACGGCCACATCCTCACCAGTCAAACCCTCACCACGGCCGGACCCCCACCACAGCCAGGCCCTCACCACGGCCACCCCCTGCCCGTGCCCGGCCCCCGGCCCGGCCGGAGCCTCACAGTGCCCGGGCGGTGCGGGCGCGGTGCGGGCGCGGTGCGGGCGGTTGATTAGCGTGATTCCGGCATTGTGATGCAGAGGCGGTCGGGGCACCAGCTGCTCCTGCCCGGGTGTTTATTGTTACCTAGAGACGCCCCTGGCTCCCGCCCAGCTCCCCCCAGCCCCGCACGATGCAAAATTTATAGCGCGGCGGGTCCCGCGTTAACTCTCTGCCTCCCGGGCGGGGGGCGGCGGGGGAGGCTGCGGGAGCCCACCGGGACGGGCACGGGCGGGGGGCAGTGGCTGGGCTGGGACAGGCAAGGCCACGACGGGCGGTGCCACACCGGGTGATGCCAGGCTGCACCGTGCCATATCACGCCGTATCATGTCATGCCACCGTGCCGTGCCGTGCCGTGCCGTGCCGTGCCACCGGAGCCCCAGGCCTGCAGCACAGCGTTCCCTGCGGAGTCCGTATCCATGGCACGGCTAATCCTCCGGCCGGGCAGGGAGCCAGCCCGTCCGCGGTGCCCGCCGGCTGCCAGCCCGGCTGCTGGAGAGGACACGGCCCCGGCTACCCCCTGTCCCGGCCGGGCGGTGCCAGCCCAGCGCTGGGCTCCCCGCGGGCTCACCACCGGCCTGGCCACCCCAGCCCTGCTCAGGGGGACAAGAGGGACCCCACATGTCCCAGAGTGTCACCGGGCTGGCAGAGGGAACGCGGCCGGGGGAGATGCCGGGCGCAGAGGAGCAGGATGGGCTCGCACGGCGGGCATCCGCTCGGTGCCACGTGTCCTCCTCCTTCCCGCTGCCATGGCGCGGCACAGCCTGGCAGGGAACGGCTCCGCGCTGCACGGAGCGGCACAGCACGGAACGGCGCGGGAGGTGCCACCTGCCCCCGCGTGACCCCGGCCGCGGCCACTCCCTCCGCGTCCCCGGCCAGCCCTGCTGACACCGGTGTCGCCGTCACCTGCCCCCAGCCGAGCACCGCGACACCGGGGGCCACCGGGAGCCGGGACCCCGCCGTGTCCCCCCGCCGTGTCCCCCCTGCCACAGCGCCCGCTCCCCCCCCCCACACCCCCCTCCGCTCCCTCCACCTCTCAGCAAGTTTTTTATGTGATTACAGGCACTGCATGGTAATTAGTGCTAAACTCATTTGCACAACTACAGTTAATTGGCTACAACAATTAATTAATGTGTTGGAAATTTGGCACTGGAAAAAGAAAAAAAAAAAAAAAAGAGAAAAGAAAAAAAAGTTTGTCATCAGAGGGGAAGAAGGGGGAGATGGGGAGGATGCACCCACCTGCACCCACCTGCAGCCCTGCTTCTTCCCCTAAGTTTCCCCCAGAGCTGCAGTTCCTGCCCTGCTCTGCGCTTTGTTTTCTGTTTTCTCCTTCTTTTCCGTTTTTCCCTTTTTTTCCTGTTCCTTTTTTATTTCCCCCGTTTTTTCCTGTTTTCCTGCTTTCTTTTACCCCTTTTCCCGTTTTGTTTTTGGTTTTTTTTTTTTTTTGTGCAACTTAAGCAAACTCATTTCCCTGATAAAATACAGCATGACTAATGACTGAAGCATGTAAAAATCATTGGGAAAATGTCCTTGGAAGACGAATGCATTTTCAGCAGAATAATTAACTTAATTAACAAATTCACATGCATATTCATCAGGCTATTAATGTCTTCTCAGCTCAGCTTGACGAACATTGCGGTAATAACCATCTCATTTGCATATTGCATTCTACTGCTATCCAAAAAAAAAAAAAAAAAAAAAAAAAAAAAAAAAAAAAAAAAAAAACCAGGGAAAAAGAGGTGGATGCACACGCGTGTGCTCCGCGCCGTGCTCCCGGGGGACGGCTGGTGGGTGGGGTGTGTGTCCCGGGGAGGCTCCGGGCCTCGTGTGCCGGGGTCCGCGTGCCGGCGCGGAGCGGAGCGGCGGGAGGCGCGAGGCCACGGCGCCGTGCCGGTACCCGCCGCTCCCGGCCCCGGCATCTGCGGCAGGCGGCGCGGAGCGGGCGCGGAGGGGGAGAAGGACCCGTAGCAGCTGTCGGCCTAATTCGGCAAACGTGCTGCTCGTGGGCGGCTTAGAAAAACAGATTAGGCGCCTGCGACAGGCACTGATTCCTGACATACGCTCGGGGTCTGCGTCTTCATCGGTGGAGAGTGGAGGAGGGAGGGTGAGGAGGGTGGTGGGGAGGGTGGGGGTGGTGGGGGTGAAGGGGATGATTGGGGTGGTGGGGAGGATGGGGATGAAGGGGATGATGGAGGTGAGGAGGAGGATGGGGGTGATGGCGTGAAGGGGATGACAGGGATGATTGGGGTGATAGGGGTGAGGAGGAGGATGGGGGTGATGAGGAAGATGGGGATGACAGGAATGATTGAGGCGGCGGGGGTGATGGGGGTGATTGGGATGATGGGGTGATGGGGGTGATGGAGATGATGGGGATGAGGAGGATGATTGGGATGATGGTGATGATGAGGGTGAGGAGGAGAATGGATGGGAGGATGATGGGAGTGATGGAGTGAAGGGGATGATGAGGATGAGAGAGATGATTGAGGTGATGGGGCTGATGGGGATGATGAGGATGAGGAGGAGGATGGGGATGATGGGAGTGATGGGGTGATGGGGATGATGGGAATGTTGGAGGTGATGGGGTGAAGGAGATGATGGGGATGAAGGGGGTGATGGGGATGAAGGGGATGATAGGGATGATGGGGATGATGGAGAGGATGGGAGTGAAGGGGGAGATGGGGAGGATGAGGATAAAGGGGATGATGAAGGATTAAGCAGATGATGGAGGTCACAGGGATGAAGGCAATGAAAGGAATGATGGGAAGGATGGGGTAATGGGATAAAGGGGACTGTGAGGATGATGAGGATAATGGGGATGAAGGAGATGAAGAGGGTGATGAGTGTGATGAGGGCATCAAGCCAATCCTGCCCCAAAGGAGAACCCACTGTCCCTCCCTGCTGGCTCCTCCCATCCCTGCCACACCCTGCTTGGCTCCACCCACATACAGAGATGTGCACACACACACAGATGTCAGCGATAGAGAACACGGGATGGATGGATGGATGGATGGATCCATGGATGGATGGATGGATGGATGGATGATGGATGGATGGATGATGGATGGATGGATGGATGATGGATGGATGGATGGATGGATGGATGGATGGATGGATGATGGATGGATGATGGATGGATGGATGGATGGATGGATGGATGATGGATGGATGGATGGATGGATGGATGATGGATGGATGGATGGATGGATGATGGATGGATGGATGGATGGATGATGGATGGATGGATGGATGATGGATGGATGGATGGATGGATGGATGGATGGATGATGGATGGATGGATGGATGATGGATGGATGGATGGATGGATGGATGGATGATGGATGGATGGATGGATGGATGGATGGATGGATGGATGGATGATGGATGGATGGATGGATGGATGGATGGATGGATGGATGATGGATGGATGATGGATGGATGGATGATGGATGATGGATGGATGGATGGATGGATGGATGGATGGATGATGATGGATGGATGGATGGATGGATGGATGGATGGATGATGGATGGATGATGGATGGATGATGGATGGATGGATGGATGATGGATGGATGATGATGGATGGATGGATGGATGGATGGATGGATGGATGGATGGATGGATGATGGATGATGGATGATGATGGATGGATGATGGATGGATGGATGGATGGATGGATGATGGATGGATGGATGATGGATGGATGATGGATGGATGGATGGATGATGGATGGATGGATGGATGGATGGATGATGGATGATGGATGATGATGGATGGATGGATGATGGATGGATGATGGATGGATGGATGGATGGATGATGGATGATGGATGGATGGATGATGGATGGATGGATGATGGATGGATGGATGATGGATGATGGATGATGGATGGATGGATGGATGGATGATGATGGATGGATGGATGGATGGATGGATGGATGGATGGATGGATGGATGATGGATGATGGATGGATGGATGGATGGATGATGGATGGATGGATGGATGGATGATGGATGATGGATGGATGATGGATGGATGGATGGATGGATGGATGATGGATGATGGATGGATGATGGATGGATGGATGATGGATGGATGACGGATGGATGGATGGATGGATGATGGATGATGATGGATGGATGATGGATGGATGATGGATGGATGGATGATGGATGATGGATGATGGATGGATGGATGATGGATGGATGGATGATGGATGATGGATGGATGGATGGATGGATGGATGGATGATGGATGATGATGGATGGATGGATGGATGGATGGATGGATGGATGGATGGATGGATGATGGATGGATGATGATGGAGGATAGATGATGGATGGATGGATGGACGAATGGATCCATGGATGGACACACGGGATGGGCAGATGAATGGACAGGTGGCATACAGGAGTGGGACAGACAGAAAGGTGGCTGGGTGGGCAGAGGGTGACTGGACAGACCGGCATACAGGCCTGGACAGACAGACCAACATGATGGCTTTCCTCGGCCAGGGGCCATCAGTGAGGGGACTCTGTCCCTATGTTGCCCCCTAGAGAGGGGACAGACCCTTCTGTGACCCCCTTGGTGGCACCCAGGGCCTGGAGGGGGCCCTGGGGCTGTGGCCCTGGAGTCAGGTGTGTCCGCTGGGACAGGGCTGGGA
Organism: Vidua chalybeata; assembly: GCF_026979565.1. Classification (NCBI taxonomy): domain Eukaryota; kingdom Metazoa; phylum Chordata; class Aves; order Passeriformes; family Viduidae; genus Vidua; species Vidua chalybeata. The sequence goes on along the minus strand of NC_071555.1, from coordinate 919,681 downwards.
CAGTGATGTGTCCCCTCATCCAGGGGGACACCTGGGATGGGCACAGGCCTCAGCCAATCCCCAGCCAGGGCTGGTGCTGCTGACCAATCACAGCCTTCCCTGCATTGGGTCCCGCCCACCCTGGGTATGTTAAGCCCCTGCCCGAGCTGTGCCTGGGGGTCTTTGGGGTGTCCCGAGTCCCTCTGGGTCACCCTGGGTTCCTTGTTGTCCTCCCAGGTCCTTCCCCTGACCATGTCCACGTCCCTTTCCCCCCATGGCAGTAGATGGACAGGGGCAGGATCCAACCCCCCTTGTCCTGGGGGTGGGGGTGCCCCCAGCACCCTCAGCTGCACCTCGGGGTCCCCATACATGGGGGGACACAGCCCAGTGCCACCATCCCTGTCCCCACAAACCTCTCTGGTGTCACCGGGCATCGCAGTGGCAGAGGGTGGGTCACCAGCACCCACTAGGGTGGGGGGTACATCAGGGATGGGGCCACGCCACCAAGTTTGCTCATGGCTGCAAGGTGCCACCAGCCTCCCCCCCCTCAACCTGTCTGTCCCCATGACCACGCTGAGGGACATCCCCCTGGAGAAATGGGGAAGCAACGGGGCAACTGAGGCACAGGTCACCTGGGGTCACCACAAGGCCAGGGAACAAAGCCACCCCCCATCGTATCCCCAGGACCCCACAGGCATCCCTGGCTGCTCACACCTGGGAAAAATCCCCCGGCAATGCCCAAAATGGGGGGGATCCATGGACAAGGGGGGGCGTGGACCCCTCGGGGGGGCGGCGGGGCGAAGGTCGGGTGAAGGGCGCCGGCGGAGGGGCGGGGGAAGCTGCGGGCGCACCGTGCCAGCTGTATCCGGAGAAAGGCAAATAATTCAGCGGCACCAACCGGAGAGGAACCAGCCCGCGGAGCCACGTGCCAAAATACCAGCAGTAAAGTAGTTAAATGGATCCAGCGCGGGAGCGAGGAGCTGCGAGAGCGCTTGGGCCCCCATCCAAAGGAGTTAATGTCCCACAGTATGATCGATTAGTTGTCAGACGTGATTTCAAACCAATACAAGATGAATGGCATCATTTTCCTTCCCTCGGTTTCGGCGGAATTAAGAAGCCATTAGCTAACACAAATTTTTGGCAACTTTAATAAAAAAAAAAAATTTTTGAAAAAAGGAAAAAAAAGAAAAACTCCAGGGTACATTTTGTAGCGAGCGCTCCCCAAGGTGGCGGCCGGGGTGGAAATTGTCACTCCGTGTCACAGCCGGGTGGCAGCCGTGGGGCTGCTGGCGACAGTCACCACGGTGGCGGCAGTGCCAATGCCGTGCCCACCACCGCAGATGCCAACAGAGGGTTTGTTCCGAACAGAGCCACGCTCCGGGGTGCCCCGCCGGGCTGGGGGAGCTGGTGACGGTGTCACGCGTGTGACGAGCCGGGGGTCTCGGCGGCGGCGGCGGCGGCGGGCGGGGGGGGGGGGGGCTTTGTGCCGGGGTGGCAGCGCCGGGCAGGGGCGGCCACGCGGGGACTCGTCAAGGACAAACGGCGCACAAGCTGCTCCTGCCCGCGTGCCCGCAGGCGCGGGGCCGCCGTGCCAGCCCAGCCGTGGCCATTACGGCTCCGTGCGCCAGCTGCGGCCGCCCGATCCCCCTGTCCCCGGGGACAGCGGTGGTGGTGGGGGGGGGGCCTGGGCACCGTGCCACCGCCCGGGCACCGGGGCAGAGCCACGGCACGCGGCGCCGGAGGGGTGACGGGGTCAAGCGGGGCGATGGGCAGCGCGGATTTGGTGGCCGAGGGCGGGGACGCCCGGCCCCGAGGGGTCATAGGATCCCGTGACTGGCAGGGATCCTCCAGAAACCCCCAGTTTTGTCACCTCTGCGGTGAAAGGACAAACCTGGAGGGCAGAGCTGGGCCACAGCCACCCCCCGGCCCCGGCTTTCGCTGCCGGATCGCCGGATTTTAGGCACCAAATGGGGTTGAATTAGGATTATTATCACAGCTGCTCTAAATGTAATTAGTTTTGCTCAGAACTTGTTTGCTTTCCCGGGATTACGGCACAATCCTGCCGCCCTGCCCGGCGCTAACTTGGGGAAGGCTTTAATCACTCTGATAACGCCGATGCCGGGTTAATGTGATGATTCCAAAGGTGTGCTTTGCAATTACATTTAACAAAAAGATTCATAGTCGGGTAAAATTTAATTAGAAGCGTGTGGGAGGGCTGAGCCAGCCGGGACAGCCGGGACACCGCTCAGCGGTGGCAGGAGCTCAGCTCAGGGGCTCAGGCCCTGCTGCTGCCACCGTGCCCAGGTGTGCCCGCCCTGTCTGTCCTGCCAGGTCCTGACGGATCCCACCGCCCCATCCTGGAGGGCAGGTGGATGGAAGGAGGGTCCAGCGTGATGTGAAGCCGCCCATGTGCTGTCCCCAACCCCTGCCCGTGTCCCCTCCATCCCTCCAGCCCCAGGAATGGTATTTTGGGCGTGTTGGCCTGTCCATCCAGAGGCGCTGCCATCTCGAGGGCATCGGGATGTGCTCCGGGCAGACGGGATCCAGCTGCCAGCAGCAGCACGAGGGAGCGTGCCCGGGGCCCGGGGGCCACGGGAAGGGGCCGGGGGCTCCCGCTGCCCGGCAGAGACTCCGGCGAGCCCAGGCGAGCCAGAGCTGCCAAGAGAAATGGGCAGATTATGGGATGAACGCAGGCCAAGGCAGGGCTGGGATGCAGCCGCCGTAAATCAGCTTTTAAGTAGCAACAAAATGGACATTTCCCATATGAAATGAGGCACCGGCTGCCACGGAGAGGGGGGAGCGGGACCCCGGCCCAGGGGCACCGGGACAGGGTGGAACCCCCAGCCCGGGGATCAGAGGAGCTGCGGGGATCGGCTGGAGCCCAGGATGGGGAAGGGAAGGGAAGGGAAGGGAAGGGAAGGGAAGGGAAGGGAAGGGAAGGGAAGGGAAGGGAAGGGAAGGGAAGGGAAGGGAAGGGAAGGGAAGGGAAGGGAAGGGAAGGGAAGGGAAGGGAAGGGAAGGGAAGGGAAGGGAAGGGAAGGGAAGGGAAGGGAAGGGAAGGGAAGGGAAGGGAAGGGAAGGGAAGGGAAGGGGGCTGGGCTGCTGTGGGGTGCTCAGGTGGGCACCACCTGCTCTCCAGTGTTCCCAGCCAGAGCTGGCCTGGTGTCTGCTGGATCCAACCTCCCGCTCTGCCCCTGCTTGGGTTTTGTCCATTTTCTCCCCTTCAAGCCCAAGAAGGGCTGAGGGGCAAGTTCTCACCTTCCCACAAACCTCTGCCCTTCCCTTGGGTACCACCTGCCCCCCATTGCTCTCTGCCCTCCCAGCTCTGCCCGTGTGCCCGTGCCCCATTGGGGTGCAGGGCCCTCTCCTCATCCCCTCGCTGTCTCCCACAGGGAAAACACGACCCCCTCGGGGCTGCGACCGACGGGGACACGATGGGGGCAGACGCAGACTCTGCTCAGACGGGCCAAGGCCCTCCTGGCCCCGCAGCCCTCGGGGCCGGGCCGGGGCTCCGGGCGGAGCTGCCGGCGGTGCCGCATTCCGGAGAAGCCGCCTCCGCCGGCGGCCGGTGCCAGCAGGCGCTGGCAGGTTCGGAGCTTCGCAGCGATTCCAGGCACAGATGTCCTTGTTTTAACTCCTCTGCGATGGAGCCTGGCAGACCGGGCGGGGGAGGGGGCGGCTCTGCAGCCCCCGGGGCGGCGAGGACCGTTGCCAGCCCGGCCCGCCCCGGCCGCGGCTCCGGAGACCGCCGGGACCCCCCGTTCCCCCACGGGGGACGGCGTCCTGGGCTCCCCATCGCACAAAAACAAGGACAGCCCCCCCACCCGGGCCCCCAAATCCCTCCCTGTCCCCTACACCCCTCCCGACCCCCGGGCAGCCCCCGGCCCCCGGAGCGGGGCCGCCTCCGCAGCGCGGCGAGCGCCGGGCGCCGGGAGCCTCCGGTTTTTTATGGTATCTGCAATTTTGGCAGAAATCTGTCTTTAATTTAGCTGTCCATATAAAAATCCGCACTGTATAATAATGAACAGATGCCATGAAATTTAAACTGAAGCAATGACTCCTCCTCCCCCCCCCCACGGCTGGCACTCGCCGGTGGCAGCGGCGACCCGGAGCTGGCTCTCGCTCCGCGCCCCCGCCGCGCTCCGCCGGGCCGGGAGAGGGGCCGGCCCGGGGGCACCGGGGGCACCACGGGCACCGGGGGTGGTGAGGCGGGGAGGAAAACCACCCCCCATCTCATCCTGCTTTGAAATAGCGGGGCTGCGTCCGGGCGAGCCGCCACCGCCAGGTCCCCTCGGTGCTGGGCGAGCTCCGCTGACGCCCGGGCAGCCGCGCGGGGTCCCGGCAGCTCCCCGGACCCCTCAGCCCCCCGAGGTGGATTTGATTCCACGGTCGCACGAAACACTCGCAGAGCCCGGCGGGGCGGCGGCTCCCGACCTCCCGCTTCCCTCCCCGAGAGCCGCCGGGCGGAAGGGCTGTGAACCGGACCAGGCACCGGAGCTGTGAACCGGGCCGGGCACCGGAGCTGTGAACCGGGCCGGGCACCGGAGCCTTATACCGCGGCTGTGTTTCGGAGCCGGGCACCAGCACCGGGCACCCGAACCTTGCACCGAGGCCGGGCACCGCAGCTTTGCAACGAAACCGTTCACGGGGACGGTGCACCAAAACCTTCCACCGGAGCTTTGCACCGGAGCCGTTCTCCGGAGCTTTACACCGGGGCCGTGCAGCGAGTGCGGGGCCGCATTGCGGGGCCGGGCCTTGCCGGAGCAGCCGGGCGGGTTCCCGCATCTTCGGCGGGGCCGGGCGGGCACCGGGGAAACAAAAATCCCGACAATTGAACATAAACCAGAGCCCTGCCACCGGGGCCGGCACCCCCTGGCATAGCCGGCCCCGGGAGCAGATGTCGGCGGCCCCCCCGCAGCCCCCGGCCCCCGCGTCCCCCTCCTCCCCTCCGCGGGGGCATCCGCCCTTCGCCGCCGCTGCTCCGGGCCGCGGCCCCGGTGCCGCTGGTGGCGGATGGCGGCAGAAGGGCCGCACATCGACAGCCCCGGCCCCACGGAACCTCCGTCCGGCCCCATCGGTTGTCCCCGGGTCCTCCCGGGGCTTTTTCCCCCGAGAAACGAGTCCCGGGAGGATATTCGGGCCAGAGCCGTCGGAAGAGGATCCGCTGCTTTGGGGAGAGCGGCGAGCGCCGGGGCCCGGCCGGGGGTTCGGGGGCCACTGCAGGGGCTCGTGGGGCCGGGGCGGATCCGCTCCCCGGCTCGGGCCCGACGCCTCGACACCGGCGGCTCTGGGACCGGGCCCAGCACGTCGGGGCCGCGCTGGATCCGGCCCCAGTTTGCAGCCACGGCCCGACCCTAAACCGGCCCGGTTTATCCCTAAAAGCCGCGGGGCTGCGGGGCGCGGGTATCAGACACCCATCCCGGGAGGAAACCGGTGCCTCCGTCCCCGCAGCCCCTGTGTGGCCCCGGCGCTCGATGACCCCGGGGGGAACCGGCCCCCACGACCCGCGTGGCCCGCGAAACCGGGACCTCAGTGCCCGACGCTGCCCGGTGCCGGCGGCCGTCGGGTGGCGACGAGCCCCGGTGGTGCGGTCGGTAAATAAACCGATGGCCGTTAAGAAGCCCGGGCTCCCGTTCAGCACCGCCGTAGCGGACAGCTCCGCTCCGGGCACCGGCGCCGCACCGCGCTCCCAGGGCTCCACCGGGCACCGGGCAGCGGTACCGACACTGGCCCTGGGTACCGAGAACGGCACCGGACACTGGGCACCGGAACCGCATCGGGTATCCCGGGGCTCCCATGGGCACCGGCTCCCTGAACCGGCGCGGGAGCTTCCGGGACTCCAACGGGCGCCAGCGCCGAGAACCGGCACAAGCATCGGCGCTGGCACCGGCACTGGCACCGGGCACCGAGCCAAGGCTCCATCGGGAAGCAACACCGGGAACCGGCACCAGCCCCGGGCACCGCGCCGGGAGCCGAGCGGCTTCCCGGGGCCGCCGCCGAGGAACCGGCCTTGGCTGCCGCCACCGCGCACCCTTCCCGAGGCCACCGGCACCGCGGCCCGGTGCCAGCCCCGGGCACCAAGCTCCGAGCTCCCGCTCCCAGGGGACCGCAGCGGTGTCACCGCCGGTGGACCGAGCCGGGCCGCCGCACCGGATCCCGGTGCCGTTATTGGTGAGGGGGGGACACCGCCTCCCCGGTCCCGGGGGGGACACCCGTGGGGCAGAGCCGCGTTATATCAGCGCCGCCGCCCCGCGGGCCGCGCATTCGGGCGGCGGGAGCGGCGCTGGCACCGCCGGGGGCAGGAGGGGGGGCTCGGCCCGGTGCCCCCGGTGCCCCCGGTGCCCCCGGTGCCCCCGGGGCGGAAGGAAAGCGGCGAAGGCGGCGGAGTCAACATTGAATATTTATTAATCGCCGTCGAAGGACGCTCGGTAATTACAGCCTCGCCGCGATCGCACCGGCGGCTCGTCACGGCCGACGAGTCCTGGCGGGGCCGGGACCGGGCGACGAGCGTCCAGCGGGGCCGGGGGGGGGCGGCCCCGGGAGGGAGGGGAGGGGGCCGGTGCATGCAGTACGGCCGGGCCCCCGGCCCCGCGCCCCGCGCTCCGCCGCCGCCGAGCAGTGTCCGGGCGGCGGGGACGGGGACCGGGAACCGGGACCGGGGAGCGGGATCGGCGCCCGGCGCGGGGGGGTCTTGCATATCGTTGGCCATAAATATTTATTAATCGAAATGAAACGGAACGGAAACACGAAAGCACTTCTGGTGTCGGGCAGCGGGTCCCCTTTGCTACAACGATTTGTGGGTTTTTGTTTCTTTTTCCCTTTTTTTTTTTTTGTTTTTTTCCCCGTTTTAGGTTTTTTTCCCAGAACTTTTTCTTTCCTTTTTTCCCCCCATTTTTTCTTTTTTTTTCCTTTTTTTTTTTTTTTTTTTTTTTTCGTTTTCAAAACATTTCTCAGAAATCCTCCTCCTCTCCTCCTCCCTGGTCTCTAAAAATGCTGGTTTCTCGAAGGTGGTGCGGGCAGGTTCCGACAAAAAAAAAATTCCAAAAACCAAAGAAAACCCAACAAAAAAAAAAAGCATTATCGGCTTCCCGGCGTCTCCCGGCTGAAGGAATGCGGCAAACCGGGACGGAGACCCCCGGGCCGGGCGCCGCGGGGGGGGCGCAGCCCCGCCAGCCCCCCCGGAGCCCCGCTTGCATAGCTGCGGGCTGCGCTTCCCGGCTCCGCCAGCTCGGGAAAACCGGGGCGGCTCCGCGGGGGGGGGTCTTTTTTTTTTTTTTAATTATTATCTTTTTTTTTTTTCCCTTTTTTTTTTTTTTCCTTTTTTTTTTTTTTTTTTTTTTTTTTCCGTTTCAAGTTTTTAAAACAGGTAAAAAACGTCCTGACACACGCGCTGCGAGGAGCTCCCGGGGCGGGGAGCGGGGCCAGGGCCCCCCCAAAGCAAAGTGCATCTCGGAGCGTCCGCCGGGCCGGGCCTCTTGCATAGATAGAAATTGGGGTTCGTTCCTCCCTGCGCCTCTTTATTGCTTCGGAAAGTTTCGCTCCGCGCCGCAGCGCGGGCTCCTCTCGCTCCCACGGGCCGGGGCAGCGGGTGTCCAATGCCGGGGGGGTCCGGGGGGGTCCGGGGTCAGGGCTGGGGAGGGGAGAAACGGCCCAAAATGGGGGTGGGAGGGGGGGGAAAAATTAAAAGATAAATATATAAAATTTCATTAAAACGAATTAAAAATGAAACGAAGCGACTCGACCCAGAGGGTCGTGCTGGGTACCGGGGGGGGCTCCGGTGGGCTGGACTGGGGGGGTCGGCCCGTGCGGGGCGTCTCCCTTTGGAAAATAATGATAATAGTAGTAGTAGTAGTAGTAATAATAATAATAATAATAATAATAATAATAATAATAGTTATAATAGCTGTAATAGTTATTATAATAATAGTGACGATAACAGCGATAATAATAAAATAACTAAATAAATTACGTTAAATAATAAAGAAATAGCAATAAATAATGAAAATTTAAAAATAACGAAATCGACAATAATTTTAAAAAATTAAGAAAAAGGGAAAATCCTCCCAAAAAAGCACTTTGTCCCCACGGGGCGCGGGGACCCGCCGCCGGGGCCGGGTCCCCATATTGCACCAAAGCCCACGGCGGAGCCCCGGGGGCCGGTCCGCGGGGCCGCCGCGGGTGGGGGGAGGGTGTGTGGGGGAGTCTCCCTCCCTCTCCGCCACCTCGGCGATGGGGAGGGGTGTCGGGGAGGGGGTCAGTTGTGGAAGAAGGCGTTGAGCTCCTCGTACATGGGGCCCCGCTCGTGCGGGAGGTGCATGTCGTAGGGGAAGATGTTCTCGGAGTGGACCCCCCCGCGCATCCCCGCCGACCCGAAGACCAGGTTATGGGCGGCGGGGCGGGAGCCGGGCAGCGCCGAGTAGTGCATAGAGTAGTGGTAGCTTTTCTCGTGGTCGGGGGATGAAGAGTCCTGCTTGAGGGAGAAGTTGCCGTTGATGCAGAGCGGGGGGCTGAGCCCCCCGTCGTACTCCGAGCTGTTGTAGTCGGGGGAGGTGTTGCCGTAGAGGCTCTCGTAGGCGGAGGCGCAGTAGCCGTGTGTCCTCAGCCCGTGCGGCCCGGGGCCGGCGGCGGGCGGGCAGGGCGCCGCGGCCAGCCGCGAGCAAGGGTAGGGGTAGGGGTGCACGGCGAAGGAAGCGGCGTTGGGGCCGTGGAACCGACCCCCCTCCTGCCCCTGCTCCGTCAGGAAGTTGCGGGAGTTGAGCTGGAGGCAGCCGGCCACCAGGTTGGTGGTGGGCTGGGACAGCCCCTTGCACAGAGTCTGCACGTAGGAGACCAGGTCGGGCCGCTTGCCCGAGCGCAGGATCTCGGAGAGAGCCCAGATGTAGTTCTTGGCCAAGCGGAGGGTCTCGATTTTGGAGAGTTTTTGGGTTTTGGAGTAGCAGGGAACCACCTTGCGCAGGTTGTCCAGGGCCGCGTTCAGGTCGTGCATCCGGTTCCTCTCCCGGGCGTTCGCCTTCTGCCGCCGCAGCTTGGACCGCTCCAGCCGCGCCTTCGTCATCTTCCTCTTCTTGGGGCCGCGCTTCTTGGGCCGCTCGCCCTCCGCCTCCTCCAGGCCTTCCTCCTCCTCCTCCTCCTCCTCCTCGTCCCCTCCTAGCTCCCCTTCCTCCTTGCTCTCTCCCAGCGAACCCTCGGGCGGCTCCTCGGGGAGGGCGCAGCCCTTCCCCGCCCGCTCCTCCTTCTCGCTCCGGGCATCCTCCTCGCACTCCTCGGCCCAACCGGGGAATTTCGGGACTTCGGGGACCAGGCTGGGCTCGCTGAAAAGTCGCGTCAACATGGTGGCTGCAGCGGGGGGCAAAGAGCCAGGCGTTACCGGCGGCCCCGCCGCCCGCCCCCCCCCCCCCTCCCCGCCCCGCTCCGCTCCCACCCGCCGGGACCGGCGAAAACGAATTGGGCGCGGGGCCGCCCGCCGCTGCCCCCCGCCCCCTCTGCCCGACCCCGGGGCCACCGGGGCTCTCTCGGGGTGCGGCGATTCCGCCCCAGCCCGACCCCCGCCAGCCCCACCGCCGGGGTTCCCCGCGGCCGCCGCCCGCGCCCCTGTCCCGCTCCTCCGCTCAACCCCCGCGCCCCCCCCGCTCCCGGCCCGCCCGATGCCCCCCCCCCGGTGCCCCGAGGGCCGGGCCCGGTGTCGCCGGTCCCTCTTTGACGCCTCCAACTTTTCCCTGCCGCGGGCGCGGAGCGGCCCCGGTCGCGGCTCCACCACCGCCTTCCCGGGGTCGGGGGGTCGAGGAGAGACCGCCGCGCCCCCCCCCCGCATCCCCAGGTCTCCCCCGTACCCCCTCCGGCCCGGTCAGCCGCGCCCGGCTTCCCCTCCCCGCCCCGGGGCTCCCCGCGGCCGCCGGAGCGCGGCCCGTAAAATGCGGCGGCACCAACCGGGGGGCGGCGGGGGGCGGCGGGGGCGGCCGGGGCCCCCCCCGGGGGGCGCGGTGGCCGCGGGCGGCGGCGCTGCCGGGGGCGCCCCCGGGGCCGGGCGGCGCGGCGGGGCCGGGGCGGGGGGCACCGCCCGGGGCGAGGGCCGGGGGCGCCGCGGGGGAGCGGGGGGGCGGCTCCGCCAGGTCGGGCCCCCCCGGGGCGGCGGCGCGGCGGCTCCGCGCTGATTTCGTTGATGCCGCTCGGCCGCCGCTGCCCGCTCCGTCCCACCGGGACCGCGGCGCCCCGGGCGCGCCCAGGCTTGGGGGGGGGGGACCGGGGGCGGCGAAACCCCAACAACCCCCCTTGGGGGGGACTTCGGCGGGGGGAGAAAACCCCACCAGCGGGGCCCGCGGGGAGTGGGAGAACCGAGGGCCGGGGGAGAACGAAAGATGGGGGGAAAAAAGGGCGAGACGTGGCGGAGAAACAAAATCAACATGGAAGTTGCCTTTTCTCCATTCAAGTTTCCTCCGCTGCCCTCCCAACCCTCCACTTCTTACATAACTCACCTTCGGGCGGACCGCAGGAATTCTTATTTCATTGTTCCCAGCATCTTCTGGGAGCGGGACGCGGCTCCTTGAGGTGCTCCAGCCTCCTGCAGTCCTCTATCCAAAAGGAGGCGAGAGTGGCATCTCTACCCAGCAAAGGGGGTACCAGCTCTGCTGCCAGTGCCATATGGTTGGCACGTCATGCGCGAGAGCTATCACATGAGAGCTAATGATTGACATGCGCTTGCATTCAGGGAGATTTGTCTCTCTGGGGAAGGAGGACTCGCCATCTGTCACTCTGTACTCTAAAAAAAAAAAAAAAAAAAAAAAAAAAAAAAAAAAAACAACCTCTTCCAAATCTCCAGCTCTGCCTACACGCTGCAAAATGGGACCCGGGCGAGATGCAGGCGATGGCGGGGCCGGGAGGAACAATGGAGCCAGCGGGAAAACCGGCCATCCTGGCTGGGCCAAGCGTGGCAGGGACACAGGCGGGCGCTGGGGTGAGGGGGGCGATGCCACGGGGACCCTCGCTGGGAGCTGGCATCTGCGGCTCGCCGCAAAATGCCGCGGCGGCTCGCCCGGCTCCGTCCCCACCCTCAGCCGGCAGCCGAGAGGCGATGGCTGCGGTGGCGAGGGCCTGGCGCGAGCCGGGGGCACGGCAGAGGTGGTGGCAGAGCCCAGTTTGGCCACACCGGTGCTGGCAGGGGGCTGCAGGTGTGGCGTGGGCAGGGCCGGTGGCCGCGGGGCCGCGTGTCCCCGTGCGGGTGGCACATGGACGCGCTGGCACCCCCATGGCCACACAGCCACGCCAACATCCCTCCACCCCGTGGCACAGCCCCACACGGCCTTTGGCACCCTCTGGGCACGCACACACCCCCTTGCACGCTCACACCCTCCCCGCTGCACGCAGGGGCTGAGCCCCCATGGATGCCAATCCCACGGTGCTGGTGGCCGAGGCCCGGCCACGCCGCGGTGCAGCCAACGAGGCCTTTGTCTGTCAGGCAACTCCTCATTGCTCTGCCACCCTCCAGCCTCCAAATCTGTCCTCACCACAGTGACTGTGCACCCAGAAATCACTGCTGCCCTTTGGGTGGGCAGCAGCTGGGCCACGGAACCTAAATGGGCACGCAGTGTCCCCAGAAGCCACTTCCCACCACCCGGTGCCCCGGTCCTGGCTGCTCCACTGGGGCCGATGCCATGTCCTGGATCTCCTCTGTCCCCACAAACCCAGGGGTCAGGACCTGCCTGGCTTGAGGGGTGCGGGCAGGGGCTGGGTGCCACACACCAGCACGTGCCAGCCACACACGCCAGGCGAGGGTGGCACGGCCATGGCGTGGCAGTGGCGACTGTGGCTGTGCCCACACGCAGACAAAGGGCTGGCCGTGCCCGGCCAGCAGGGCTTTGCCAGGGCCACCAGCGGTGCCCATTCCCCCGGTGCAGGTGCCGGGGCTGGCACGTGACAGAGGGGCTCCGCCGGTGGCGAGTGTCCCCCCGGCACAAACCCTCTGACTGTCACTCACGGCTGCGGCCGAGCAGATGGCACCTGGGCTGGGGCCGGCCCGCAGGGAGGCAGGGCCCACCCCAGCCCTGCCAGTGCCGGTGTCATGCTGGGCACCAATTCTCGGGCACCCTCCTGGCACAAGGCATCCCTTTCCCGCGGCACCGTTCGGCTCCCTCTGCTGCTGCCATCTTCGTTTTGCCGGTGGGTGACCCGCCGGGATCACGGTGCTCCAGGAACCCACCCTCACCTGACGCCTGTGGCACATCAGAGCCAGCTCTGGGTAAGTCCCCACTGCTCAGACATCGGTCCCCAGGGCAGGGGACTCCCAGCCCTTGGAGACTGGCCACACCCCAGGTGTCAGGGCGGCAAAGCCACCCGTGCCCCGGTTCCTGGCACCAGAATTACGGCCCATGGGGGACCAACGGGGGCCCTGGTTCTGCCTGGGGCCGAGGAGATGCCACAGTGCGAGTGGCCAAGATGGCCCGTGTGGGGACAAGGATGGGGACGGGGATGAGCCACAAGCCCCTGGCCCAGTGTACCCATTACAGCCTAATTAGCAGCCGGTGAGGCTCATCAGCATGCGCAGTGCTTGGAGGGAGAAGAAAGTGGAGACATGAAACGGGGAGAGGAGATGAAAGGGGAGCAGGGAGATGAAAACCCAAAGCTCTGCCTCGGTGGGTGCAGCAGGCGGTGCTGATGACCCTCGGCCGGACTGTGCCTGGCCACGGCCCTCTGAGAGGGCAGGAGTGGCATCCCCGTGTTGTCCCCGTGCTGTCCCCTCCACCATGGCTGGTGGTGGCACAGGGCAGAGCAGGGCAGGGGCAGCCCCGTCCTGCTCCTTGGGTGACTTTGGGAAGGGGCTTCATCCACAGAGGTGAGCAGGGACCTGGCAGCACGGCGCAGGGGCTGGACGAGCAGGATCCATCCCACGGGAATTGGGGCTGTCCTGGGTGGGTGAGGCTGAGGTGAACCCAGGACCAGGCACAGTTTGGGGAGCGCTTTGGAGCAGGGTGGGAGCAGGGTGGGAGCAGGGGCAGGGCTGGGTTCTGCCTTTTTGGGTGTGGAGGCTGGGGGAGATGGCCCAGTGACCCCGGGGCTCTGCTCCCCATCCCACTGATGGTCCCCGTGTGCAGGGACCGCCTGTCCCAGCGCTGCCACCTCTGGTCCCTGGCCACTCCCGTTATGTCTCTGGTGGCCTCGGTGCCAGGCGGGCACAGTGAGGAGTTTGGCAGAGGCATGAGGCTCTTTCCTCCCCCAAAAACCATCCTCCACGTCCCTTCCCTCCCTCCAGCAGGAAGCGATGGGACCCTGCCTGCGGCGGCGATGGCTCCGGCCCGAGGTGCGTGCCAGGGGACACGCGCCACGGGGAGGGACACGGCGAGGGCACAGAGGCAGGTCGGCACTGGCAGAGCCGGCGGTGGGAGCCGGGTGCTGGGTGGTGCCGGGACACGGCTGGGAGCCAGCTGGGCCCGCGGCGGCTCCAGGGGCCCCGCGTGGGGCGAGTTCGCCGGGGCTCAGCCGGCTGCCACAGCCCCGGCGTGGGGCCGGCCCGTGGCACCGCGGCGGCTGCCTCGGCCAGGCCACGCTGCCCCCCACCCGGTGTGGCACGGGGGTCATCCCGGCTGGCCCCTGTCACCGGTGGGGTCCCTGCTGGCCCTCAGCGAGGCCGATCCATGCGGGGCCCGGGCGATGGATCCGGCTCCGGCATCTCCCCGCGAGCGGTGGCGGGGGGGAGGCGGGGGCCGCTGCCAGATGGAGCCGGCTCTGCACTGCAATATTTCTGGGAGGTGAAGGCTGGGGAGAGATGGATGCGCTAACGCGCGGCGGAGCCACCGCCGGGAATGTCACCGAGGGGAGGAGAGCGGCGGGAGCAGGAGCTGAGCCCATCCCTGTCCCCATCCCTGTCCCCATCCTTGTCCCCGCTGCCTTCGGGCCGGGTCCCTGGAGCAGCTCCACCCTCGTAGGACCCATCCCTGGGCATCTTCCAGTCAGCGGGTGAGCAGGGCCCCAGCTGCGGGTGGGGGGCTCTGGGGGATGGGGAGGGGTGGGTGCTGCCCTGCCCGTCCCCGTGTCCCTAGAAGTCCCTGCAGTGGTGACTGTGCAAGGTCATGGGTGGGGAGCTTGGGAGGAGGAGGCTGATGGAGGAGGGAAACTGAGGGAAGAGAGGGGGCCCCTGGCTGAACTGGCATCAGGGGGGTTTAGGGAACTCCCTCATCTTCTGCCAGAGGAGGATGGGGAGATGCTGTGCCAGCCCTGGGGCTGTGGTGTGGCTGCTTCACCCACTGGATCCTGCTCCCAGGGCACCCAAATTCCTGCTCATATCCCCCACCTGCGTCCCCAGCCTGTCCCCCCAGCCTGTCCCCCACAGTCACACACAGGCCAGGGACTTGACAAGTGCTTTTTAAGCCACACGTTGTTAATTAGGAAAATGACACCTGGGAATTGCCCAGTGGGAAACTGCCGGAGCCGCGGCTCCACGTGGGGCTGGGGACAGATGATCACGGGGTGGGGACGCAGCAGACTCGTCCCCCGTGCCCCACACTCCTTTGTCACCTGCTGTGTTCTCCCTGATGGGGTCAGATGTCCTTTGGGGACAGTGGGGGACGGGGACAGGGGACCCCAACCCAGGGCTGGAGGGAGCTGCCACCAGCAGAGCTTGCTGCTGCCGAGGTAACAAGGCCACCCTGATGACGTCACAACAGCCTATGACATCACAGCTGGTGTGTGATGTCACCAGGCTTCAGGAGTGGCCACAGCAGCCTCTCCATGGCCGCTGTGGCAGGTCGGGAGGCACTCACCGGCGGTGCCACCCGTGTGGGCACAGCTGAGTGGGTGCTGCTGGCAGCGGCCCCGGCCCCGCCGTGGCAGATGGCGACTGCCTGGGCCCGTTCCGGGGGCTGGCGGGGCCCGGTGCTGGGGGGATGTGGCACACGGGGGTGGTGGGGGCTGCCCGTAGCCGTGGCCCCCTCCATCGCCCCCCATTTCACTTGCCTGCCCCCCCCAAAACCAGGGACAGGCGGCTGGTGGCCCTCCTGGAAGTGTGTCAGGCCTCAGCCTCAGCCAGAGGGGTGGGCACAGGTGAAGGGGCACCTGGGTGGCACCAGGGACAAAGGCCAAGGGCTGGACTCAGAACTGTGGGGCTGGGGGTGCCAAGCCCCATCCTGGGGAGTCTCAGGTCGCATCCCCTGGGAGCGGGTCCAGCCCGGTGCTGCTGTCACAGAGCTCAGCTGTTCCTGCCAGCCCCACAGCGCAGGGGACGCCAGCGTGGGGCACCCTGGGGTGCTCTCCCCATCCCTGGGTGCCCCAATCTCTGGGGACACCGGGACCCCCACCCCGCCTCCCGGGTGCTTTCGGGGACCCCCCACTCCGAGAAGCAGCACCCCCACCCCAACGCCGAGGTGGGGGGGGGGCCTGGCAGGGAGTGGATTTGGGGAGATGGGGAGTGTCTCCATGGCGACAGAGCGCGATGACGACAGTCGCCATGGCGAGGCTGCGTGGCCCGGCCCGTTGCCATGGCGATGCGCCTGGCACAGCGAGTCGCCATGGAGATGGCCGAGGGATGGAGCGGTCCCCATGGCTGGGGGACCCGGGCTGGGATGGGATGGGGGAAAGGGGGTGTCCTGGGGGGCTGAGCCCCCCGACCCCACGCGCGGGGGGCCTCGCCGGTGCCGCCGCCTGCCCGGTGCCGCCTCGTGCCCGGTGCCGCCGCCCGGGATCATTTTCACGAGGCTTTTCCACTCCAGTTCACACTCCCATCTGACAGGCCCAACTTCTCATTTTCAGAGTAATCACTCCACTGCACTAATTGCACATGCAAATATGCAAATTCGTATTAATTAATTACTATACTAATTAGTTCTGTGGTATTTGCGAGTAATAAATCATTCGGAGGGAGCGGGAAGCTGGAGACCTGGCCCATTTACACTTCGCATAAAAATTTAATAGGCGCTCCGGCTGATCCGGGACAGCCGTGCCACCGCGCTTAAAGGCACAGAGCTGGCCTGGCACGGCGTGGGGGGCACGGGCCCCCCCGGCCCTGCCACAGCGAGTGCGTCAGGGCGTGCAGAGTGGGCAGGGAAAAGCAAAATCGGGGAAAAGCACCGGGGAGGAGGAATGGGGGTGGTTTGGGGGGAAGGTGATGTGAGGGGGGTGATGGATGTGGTGGTGGTGTTGGCGGTTTCCTTGTGGGGAAACTGAGGCAGAGAGGACAGGGTGGGGGTCCCCACTGCTGCACCCCAGCATGTGGGGAGGGGTCTTCCCTCGTCCCTCCTGGCACTCAAGGATGGGGGTACACAGGGGGTGTCACCCTGCTTGGCCACAGCTGCTACACCGGCACGGTGACCACACCAGAATGGTCACCAGACGGGCACCGTGACCACGCTGGCACGGTGGCCACACCGGCACCACGATCATGCCAGCATCACGAGACTGCGACCCCACTGGCACCGTCACCACGTGCCACCACATGCCAGCGTGGTGACCACACTGCCACGGTGACCACATTGGCACCGTGACCACTGCCACCACGCCAGCACTGTGACCGTGCCGGCACGGGGACCACGCTGTCGGGGTGACCACATTGGCACCACGACCAGGCTGGCACCGCCACCACGCCGGCGCCGCGCTCGCGCCAGCCCGGCGCAGCCGCTCCCCGCTGCCACCTTGGGGGATTTTGCGAGCCTTTAATTGTCGTAAGCACAGATTAATTAAGCAGCGATAAACACAAACCCATGCATTATTGATGAATAAGGGTGAGTTCAGGTTGGTGCGATCGGTGTAATTAAATATAAACCTCAAGCTGCCCATTGTTAACGGACAAATTACATTACTATTGCGACACGTGTCGGGGCGCCGCGGCCGGCGAGGGGCTCACGCCCTTGCACCTCCACCCACGGCCCCCAGAGAGGAGATGTGGGGCAGGAACGGGGACCCCACAGCGCCGGGGCCAGGCCCCTTCCCATCCTGGATCCGTGCGCAGCGAGGATGGTGCTCCACAGGCCCAGGGACACGTCACGGAATCTGTGGGGACAGGAGAGATGGGGTGTCCCCACACGGCCCCTGTGGACGGCACAGCCCTGGCACACGCATGAACACGCACATGGACGCGCGCGCGTGAACACGCCTGGCACACGCGTGCAGATGTGCACGGGCCTGGCACACGCATGGACACGCACATGGACGCGCGCGCGTGAACACGCCTGGCACACGCGTGCAGATGTGCACGGGCCTGGCACACGCATGAACACGCACATGGACGCGCGCGCGTGAACACGCCTGGCACACGCGTGCAGATGTGCACGGGCCCGGCACACGCATGAACACACACTTGCCCATCCCTGGCGTGCACACACACACACACATCCACACCCCCTCCAGACTCCTCCTTCCTTGTTCCCTCCTCCCCTACCCAAACCCCCCCCTCACCGCGGCCCGGCAGCCCCGACCCCCCCCCCCCCCGCATGACCAGAGCCCCCCCGTGGGCACCACGCTGTCCCCTACGTCCCTCTGGGATCCCCCTGTGCCAGGCACCGTGGCCGTGTCCCCTCCCCGCAGGCTCTCCCCGTTGAGTCCCCGGGGACCCCCCCCCACACACCCCCACGGGGACAAGTGACAATGACCCCGGGGGGCTGCGGGAGTGTGGCGAGCCCGGCTGTGCCCCCCTGGCCCCCCTTGCCCGGCGCGGGGTGGGGGTGCCAGCTGGAAGCTATTTATTAACCAGTCATGGTTAAATTGGTTTATAAATTAACAGATGTTTTAACTTTATTCTTTCTTCTGGGAATGGAGGCAGCAAACTGGTCTGTGCTGGCGGCCGGGACCCCCCGTGGGGGGGGTCAGAGATGGGCTGGGGGGAGCGGGGCTGGGAGCCCCCCTTCAGCCCACCCTGGCAGGGCTCCGTGGGGGCGCCAGGATGAGTTTTAGGATCCTTTGGGGTCCCCCCTCCGCAGGGAAGGGGGTGGGTGAGGCTTCAGGTTGTAGAGGACAAGTGCTACAGGTGGGTAAACTGAGGCACGTGATGACCCCGGGCTGCCTCTCGGAGTCTCACCACTGCACCCCTTCCCTCCTGGAACCCCCCAGATTTGTCCCCCCCACATTCCCCCTTTATCCTCCCCGCATTCCCCCACAAAGTTCCCCCGTCAAGGCTTTTCCCGTCCAGCCCCTCCTGCGCTGGGCACACCCTGGCACCGGGCTCTGTGTGCATGAACCCCCCCCAAACCAGCACAGCCCCTGCTTGGCTGGGTGCCCACCCCGGGGGTGTTGCCCCAGGACCCCCCCAGTGCCCCCAATCCCACCCCGTGGTGTGGGTGCAAGTCTTGGCATGGGCCGGTGGCTGGTGGCCGGTGGCCGGTGGCTGCCAACCAGGGCGGCTCCAGCCGCGGCTCCGCTCCGGCCACCCTGTGCCAAAGCCCTTGAGTCGCTGCCCGGCCCACGCGGCCGTGCCAGCCCCGGGTGGCCGTGCCAGCCTGGCCATGCCAGCGTCGGGAGTGACATCTGCCACCGCGTGCCGCGGCGCCGACGGGCACACGGGGCCGGTGAGGGCACCGATGGCACCAGGACCGGGCACAGCCCGAGGGGCCGGGGGGATGCAGCCCCCTGCCCGCCCCGTTGGGGGTTCAGGGGGTGCGACTCCTCCTCGTCGTGCTGGGGACGCAGCCGGCCCTGTCCTGCCAGGTGCGGGGACACGCGGCCCCATCCTGCCGGGAACCCAGGGACACGGCCCCTCCTCGTGCCAGCGCTGGAGCCCCCGCACTTTTTGGGGATAGGGGGTGGCAAACCACCCCACATCATGCTAAAGACATGGGATTTGAACCCCCCGATGGCGGCGGGTTATAGGGGTGCAGCCCCCCCAGTCCTGCCTCAGTTTCCCCATCGCACCCCCCCAGTGCTGCCCAGTGTCCCTGAGTAGGGCAGTGGGTGCCTTTTCCCCAGACCCCCATGAAGCCCCATTTTGGGAAGGTGCCTCCCAGGCCCCCCTTCCCCTCTGCAGCACCCGAGGGTGGTCGCTGGGGGGGTTCCCAGCAGTGAAGGGGTTAAGCCCCCTGCTGCTCTCCCCCCCCCCCCAACCCACCGCCTCCTCGGGCTCCCACGCGTGCTCCGCTCCCACGCGCGTTCCCACTCCCGGCATCTCCTCTGCACCCAGGGGAGCACCGGCCCCCACCCGCCGCCCCCGCTGCAGCTCCTGGGGGGCGGCTGCACCCACGGGGGGTCTTGGGGCTCGGGGGGCTCAGCCCAGGGCGAGCTGGGAGGGGACACCCGGCAGCGGGGTGAGGGACAGCCCGCAGGGCCGGGCGGGGGACCCGGAGGGGGACACCGGGGTGAAGGGCGCTGAGCGGGGGTCCCGGCACCTCCGACGCGACCCCCGCCCATCCTGTGGGCCACGCCCCCTCCGCGCACAGGCCCCGCCCCCCCCGGCACTCACCCTTGGGCCGTGCGCTCGTCCCCGCGATGCGCTGTCCCCGCAAGGCCCTGTCCCCGCGATGTCCTGTCCCAGTAAGGTCCTGTCCCCGCGGCAGCCTGTCCCCGAGGCACCCCATCGCCACAACCCTGTCCCCACCACGCTCCGTCCCTGGGACACTTCGTCCTCATGGGACCCTGTCCCCACCATGCTCCATCCCCTGCACACCCTGTCCCCATCCCTGTGCCCATCCCTGCTGGGCGCTTCGTCCCCGTGGGACCCTGCCGGGCACGATGCTCCACCCCCAGCACACCCTGTCCCCGCGGTGCTCCATCCCCAAGGCACCCTGTCCCCGTG